>NW_028122479.1:0-87919 GCF_965194805.1 Balaenoptera borealis | reverse complement strand
GTTAGGGTTAGGCTTAGGGTTAGGGCTTAGGGTACGGCTTAGGGTACGGGTTCAGGGAGGGGTGCGGGTACGGCATAGGGTATGGGTTAGGGTTAGGGTTAGGGTTAGGGGTTAGTGTAGGGTTAGGGCTCGGTTTAGGGTACGGGTTAGGATTAGGGTACGTGTCAGGGTTATGGTAGGGGTTAGGGTTAGGGTACGCGTTAATGTTAGGGTAGTTATTAAACCTATCCCACTCTCTAGATACCCCTTAGCACGTAAAGGAATATTATTTGGGGGTTCAGCCATGGAGAGAGTTTACACACTAGGATAAGATAAGGAACACACCCATTATAAAAGAAATCACACAAGATCTCTTTTTAAGCTGTTCCTTAAAACGCTAGTTCTTAGGAAATCTATTGGAGGCAGAAGCAGTCAAGGGTAGGCCTAGGGTTAGGGTTAGGCTTAGGGTACGGCTTAGGGTACGGCTTAGGGTAAGGGGTTCGGGAGGGGTTCGGGTACGGCGTAGGGTATGGGTTAGGGTTAGGTTAGGGTTAGTATTAGGGTTAGGGCTCGGTTTAGGGTACGGGTTAGGATTAGGGTACGTGTCAGGGTTAGGGTATGGTTAGGGTTAGGGTACACGTTAGGGTTAGGGTAGTTATTAAACCTATCCCACTCTCTAGATACCCCTTAGCACGTAAAGGAATATTATTTGGGGGTCCAGCCATGGAGAAGAGTTAGACACTAGGATAAGATAAGGAACACACCCATTATAAAGAAATCACATTAGGATTCTCTTTTTAAGCTGTTCCTTACAACAGTAGTGCTGAGGAAATCTATTGGAGGCAGAAGCAGTCAAGGGTAGACTAGGTTTAGGTTAGGCTTAGGGTTAGGGTTAGGGTACGGCTTAGGGTACGGGTTCAGGGAGGGGTTCGGGTACGGCGTAGGGTATGGGTTAGGGTTAGGGGTTAGGGTTAGTGTTACGGTTAGGGCTCGGTTTAGGGTACGGTTTAGGATTAGGGTACGTGTTAGGGTTAGGGTAGGGGTTAGGGTTAGGGTACGCGTTAGGGTTAGGGTAGTCATTAAAAACTACTCCACTCTCTAGATACCCCTAGCACGTAAAGGAATATTATTTGGGGTCCAGCCATGGGAGAAGAGTTTAGACACTAGGATAAGATAAGGAACACACCCATTATAAAGAAATCACATTAGGATTCTCTTTTTAAGCTGTTCCTTAAAACACTAGTGCTTAGGAAATCTATTGGAGGCAGAAGCAGTCAAGGGTAGCCTAGGGTTAGGGTTAGGCTTAGGGTTAGGGTTAGGGTACGGCTTAGGGTACGGGTTCAGGGAGGGGTTCGGGTACGGCGTAGGGTATGGGTTAGGGTTTAGGGTTAGGGTTAGTATTAGGGTAAGGGCTCGGTTTAGGGTACGGGTTAGGATTAGGGTACGTGTTAGGGTTAGGGTAGGGGTTAGGGTTAGGGTACGCGTTAGGGTTAGAGTAGTTATTAAACCTATCCCAGTCTCTAGATACCCCTTAGCACGTAAAGGAATATTATTTGGGGGTCCAGGCATGGAGAAGAGTTTAGACACTAGGATAAGATAAGGAACACACCCATTATTAAGAAATCACATTAGGATTCTCTTTTTAAGCTGTTCCTTAAAACACTAGTGCTTAGGAAGTGTATTGGAGGCAGAAGCAGTCAAGGGTAGCCTAGGGTTAGGGTTAGGCTTAGGGTTAGGCTTAGGGTACGGCTTAGGGTACGGTTTCGGGGAGGGGTTCAGGTACGGCGTAGGGTATGGGTTAGGGTTAGGGTTAGGGTTAGGGTTAGTGTTAGGGTTAGGGCTCGGTTTAGGGTACGGCTTAGTATTAGGGTACGCGTTAGGGTTAGGGTAGGGGTTAGGGTTAGGGTACGCGTTAGGGTTAGGGTAGTTATTAAACCTATCCCACTCTCTAGATACCCTTTAGCACGTAAAGGAATATTATTTGGGGGTCCAGCCATGGAGAAGAGTTTAGACACTAGGATAAGATAAGGAACACACCCATTATAAAGAAATCACATTA
Source organism: Balaenoptera borealis (assembly GCF_965194805.1). NCBI lineage: Eukaryota > Metazoa > Chordata > Mammalia > Artiodactyla > Balaenopteridae > Balaenoptera > Balaenoptera borealis. The sequence goes on along the minus strand of NW_028122479.1, from coordinate 85,881 downwards.
GGATTCTCTTTTTAAGCTGTTCCTTAAAACACTAGTGCTTAGGAAATCTATTGGAGGCAGAAGCAGTCAAGGGTAGCCTAGGGTTAGGGTTAGGCTTAGGGTTAGGGTTAGGGTACGGCTTAGGGTACGGGTTCAGGGAGGGGTGCGGGTACGGCGTAGGGCATGGGTTAGGGTTAGGGTTAGGGTTAGTGTTAGGGTTAGGGCTCGGTTTAGGGTACGGGTTAGGAATAGGGCACGTGTTAGGGTTAGGGTAGGGGTTAGGGTTAGGGTACGCATTAGGGTTAGGGTAGTTATTAAACCTATCCCACTCTCTAGACACCCCTTAGCACGTAAAGGAATATTATTTGGGGGTTCAGCCATGGAGAAGAGTTTACACACTGGGATAAGATAAGGAACACACCCATTATAAAGAAATCACATTAGGATTCTCTTTTTAAGCTGTTCCTTAAAACACTAGTGCTTAGGAAATCTATTGGAGGCAGAAGCAGTCAAGGGTAGCCTAGGGTTAGGGTTAGGCTCAGGGTTAGGCTTAGGGTACGGCTTAGGGTACGGGTTCGGGGAGGGGTGCGGGTACGACGTAGGGTATGGGTTAGGGTTAGGGTTAGGGTTAGTGATAGGGTTAGGGCTCGGTTTAGGGTACGGGTTAGGAATAGGGCACGTGTTAGGGTTAGGGTAGGGGTTAGGGTTAGTGTACGCGTTAGGGTTAGGGTAGTTATTAAACCTATCCCACTCTCTAGATACCCCTTAGCACGTAAAGGAATATTATTTGGGGGTCCAGCCATGGAGAAGAGTTTAGACACTAGGATAAGATAAGGAACACACCCATTATAAAGAAATCACATTAGGATTCTCTTTTTAAGCTGTGCCTTAAAACACTAGTGCTTAGGAAATCTATTGGAGGCAGAAGCAGTCAAGGGTAGCCTAGGCTTCGGGTTAGGGATAGGGTACAGCTTAGGGTACGGGTTCGGGGAGGGGTTTCTGTACGGCGTAGGGTATGGGTTAGGGTTAGGGTTAGGGTTAGTGTTAGGGTTAGGGCTCGGTTTAGGGTACGGGTTAGGATTAGGGTACGTGTTAGGGTTAGGGTAGGGGTTAGGGTTAGGGTACGCGTTAGGGTTAGGGTAGTTATTAAACCTATCCCACTCTCTAGATATCCCTTAGCACGTAAAGGAATATTATTTGGGGGTCCAGCCATGGAGAAGAGTTTAGACACTAGGATAAGATAAGGAACACACCCATTATAAAGAAATCACATTAGGATTCTCTTTTTAAGCTGTTCCTTAAAACACTAGTGCTTAGGAAATCTATTGGAGGCAGAAGCAGTCAAGGGTAGCCTAGGGTTAGGGTTAGGCTCAGGGTTAGGGTTAGGGTACGGATTAGGGTACGGGTTCGGGGAGGGGTGCGGGTACGGCGTAGGGTATGGGTTAGGGTTAGGGTTAGGGTTAGTGTTAAGGTTAGGGCTCGGTTTAGGGTACGGGTTAGGAATAGGGTACGTGTTAGGGTTAGGGTAGGGGTTAGGGTTAGGGTACGTGTTAGGGTTAGGGTAGTTATTAAACCTATCCCACTCTCTAGATACCCCTTAGCACGTAAAGGAATATTATTTAGGGGTCCAGCCATGGAGAAGAGTTTAGACACTAGGATAAGATAAGGAACACACCCATTATAAAGAAATCACATTAGGATTTTCTTTTTAAGCTGTTCCTTAATACACTAGTGCTTAGGAAATCTATTGGAGGCAGAAGCAGTCAAGGGTAGCCTAGGGTTAGGGTTAGGCTTAGGGTTAGGGTTAGGGTACGGCTTAGGGTACGGGTTCAGGGAGGGGTGCGGGTACGGCATAGGGCATGGTTTAGGGTTAGGGTTAGGGTTAGTGTTAGGGTTAGGGCTCGGTTTAGGGTACGGGTTAGGAATAGGGTACGTGTTAGGGTTAGGGTAGGGGTTAGGGTTAGGGTACGCATTAGGGTTAGGGTAGTTATTAAACCTATCCCACTCTCTAGACACCCCTTAGCACGTAAAGGAATATTATTTGGGGGTTCAGCCATGGAGAAGAGTTTACACACTGGGATAAGATAAGGAACACACCCATTATAAAGAAATCACATTAGGATTCTCTTTTTAAGCTGTTCCTTAAAACACTAGTGCTTAGGAAATCTATTGGAGGCAGAAGCAGTCAAGGGTAGCCTAGGGTTAGGGTTAGGCTCAGGGTTAGGCTTAGGGTACGGCTTAGGGTACGGGTTCGGGGAGGGGTGCGGGTACGGCGTAGGGTATGGGTTAGGGTTAGGGTTAGGGTTAGTGATAGGGTTAGGGCTCTGTTTAGGGTACGGGTTAGGATTAGGGTACGTGTTAGGGTTAGGGTAGGGGTTAGGGTTAGGGTACACGTAAGGGTTAGGGTAGTTATTAAACCTATCCCACTCTCTAGATACCCCTTAGCACGTAAAGGAATATTATTTGGGGGTCCAGCCATGGAGAAGAGTTTAGACACTGGGATAAGATAAGGAACAGACCCATTATAAAAAATCACATTAGGATTCTCTTTTTAAGCTGTTCCTTAAAACACTAGTGCTTAGGAAATCTATTGGATGCAGAAGCAGTCAAGGGTAGCCTAAGGTTAGGGTTAGGCTTAGGGTACGGCTTAGGGTACGGGTTCGGGGAGGGGTGCGGGTACGGCATAGGGTATGGGTTAGGGTTAGGGTTAGTGTTAGGGTTAGGGCTCGGTTTAGGGTACGGGTTAGGATTAGGGTACGTGTTAGGGTTAGGGTAGGGGTTAGGGTTAGGGTACGCGTTAGGGTTAGGGTAGTTATTAAACCTATCCCTCTCTCTAGATACCCCTTAGCATGTAAAGGAATATTATTTGGGGGTCCAGCCATGGAGAAGAGTTTAGACACTAGGATAAGATAAGGAACACACCCATTATAAAGAAATCACATTAGGATTCTCTTTTTAAGCTGTTCCTTAAAACACTAGTGCTTAGGAAATCTATTGGAGGCAGAAGCAGTCAAGGGTAGCCTAGGGTTAGGGTTAGGCTTAGGGTTAGGGTCAGGGTACGGCTTAGGGTACGGGTTCGGGGAGGGGTGCGGGTACGGCGTAGGGTATGGGTTAGGGTTAGGGTTAGGGTTAGTGTTAGGGTTAGGGCTCGGTTTAGGGTACGGGTTGGGAATAGGGTACGTGTTAGGGTTAGGGTAGGGGTTAGGGTTAGGGTACGCGTTAGGGTTAGGGTAGTTATTAAACCTATCCCACTCTCTAGATACCCCTTAGCACGTAAAGGAATATTATTTGGGGGTCCAGCCATGGAGAAGAGTTTAGACACTAGGATAAGATAAGGAACACACCCATTATAAAGAAATCACATTAGGATTCTCTTTTTAAGCTGTTCCTTAAAACACTAGTGGTTAGGAAATCTATTGGAGGCAGAAGCAGTCAAGGGTAGCCTAGGGTTAGGGTTAGGCTTAGGGTTAGGCTTAGGGTACGGCTTAGGGTACGGGTTCGGGGAGGGGTGCGGGTACGGCGTAGGGTATGGGTTGGGGTTAGGGTTAGGGTTAGTGTTAGGGTTAGGGCTCGGTTTAGGGTACGGCTTAGGATTAGGGTACGAGTTAGGGTTAGGGTATGGATTAGGGTAAGGGTACGCGTTAGGGTTAGGGTAGTTATTAAACCTATCCCACTCTCAAGATACCCCTTAGCACGTAAAGGAATATTATTTGGGGGTCCAGCCATGGAGAAGAGTTTAGACACTAGGATAAGATAAGGAACACACCCATTATATAGAAATCACATTAGGATTCTCTTTTTAAGCTGTTCCTTAAAACACTAGTGCTTAGGAAATCTATTGGAGGCAGAAGCAGTCAAGGGTAGCCTAGGGTTAGGGTTAGGCTTAGGGTTAGGCTTAGGGTACGGCTTAGGGTACGGGTTTGGGGAGGGGTGCGGGTACGGCGTAGGGTATGGGATAGGGTTAGGGTTAGGGTTAGTGTTAGTGTTAGGGCTCGGTTTAGGGTACGGGTTAGGATTAGGGTACGTGTTAGGGTTAGGGTAGGGGTTAGGGTTAGGGTACGCGTTAGGGTTAGAGTAGTTATTAAACCTATCCCACTCTCTAGATACCCCTTAGCACGTAAAGGAATATTATTTGGGGGTCCAGCCATGGAGAAGAGTTTAGACACTAGGATAAGATAAGGAACACACCCATTATAAAGAAATCACATTAGGATTCTCTTTTTAAGCTGTTCCTTAAAACACTAGTGCTTAGGAAATCTATTGGAGGCAGAAGCAGTCAAGGGTAGCCTAGGGTTAGGGTTAGGCTCAGGGTTAGGGTTAGGGTACGGATTAGGGTACGGGTTCGGGGAGGGGTGCGGGTACGGCGTAGGGTATGGGTTAGGGTTAGGGTTAGGGTTAGTGTTAGGGTTAGGGCTCGGTTTAGGGTACGGGTTAGGAATAGGGTACGTGTTAGGGTTAGCGTAGGGGTTAGGGTTAGGGTACGCGTTAGGGTTAGGGTAGTTATTAAACCTATCCCACTCTCTAGATATCCCTTAGCACGTAAAGGAATATTATTTGGGAGTCCAGCCATGGAGAAGAGTTTAGACACTGGGATAAGATAAGGAACACACCCATTATAAAGAAATCACATTAGGATTCTCTTTTTAAGCTGTTCCTTAAAACACTAGTGCTTAGGAAATCTATTGGAGGCAGAAGCAGTCAAGGTTAGCCTAGGGTTAGGGTTAGGCTCAGGGTTAGGGTTAGGGTACGGATTAGGGTACGGGTTCGGGGAGGGGTGCGGGTACGGCGTAGGGTATGGGTTAGGGTTAGGGTTAGGGTTAGTGTTAGGGTTAGGGCTCGGTTTAGGGTACGGGTTAGGAATAGGGTACGTGTTAGGGTTAGGGTAGGGGTTAGGGTTAGGGTACGCGTTAGGGTTAGGGTAGTTATTAAACCTATCCCACTCTCTAGATATCCCTTAGCACGTAAAGGAATATTATTTGGGGGTCCAGCCATGGAGAAGAGTTTAGACACTGGGATAAGATAAGGAACACACCCATTATAAAGAAATCACATTAGGATTCTCTTTTTAAGCTGTTCCTTAAAACACTAGTGCTTAGGAAATCTATTGGAGGCAGAAGCAGTCAAGGGTAGCCTAGGGTTAGGGTTAGGCTTAGGGTTAGGCTTAGGGTACGGCTTAGGGTACGGGTTCGGGGAGGGGTGCGGGTACGGCGTAGGGTATGGGTTAGGGTTAGGGTTAGGGTTAGTGTTAGGGTTAGGGCTCGGTTTAGGGTACGGGTTAGGATTAGGGTACGTGTTAGGGTTAGGGTAGGGGTTAGGGTTAGGGTACGCGTTAGGGTTAGGGTAGTTATTAAACCTATCCCACTCTCTAGATACCCCTTAGCACGTAAAGGAATATTATTTGGGGGTCCAGCCATGGAGAAGAGTTTAGACACTGGGATAAGATAAGGAACACACCCATTATAAAGAAATCACATTAGGATTCTCTTTTTAAGCTGTTCCTTAAAACACTAGTGCTTAGGAAATCTATTGAAGGCAGAAGCAGTCAAGGGTAGCCTAGGGTTAGGGTTAGGCTCAGGGTTAGGGTTAGGGTACGGATTAGGGTACGGGTTCGGGGAGGGGTGCGGGTATGGCGTAGGGTATGGGTTAGGGTTAGGGTTAGGGTTAGTGTTAGGGTTAGGGCTCGGTTTAGGGTACGGGTTAGGAATAGGGTACATGTTAGGGTTAGGGTAGGGGTGAGGGTTAGGGTACGCGTTAGGGTTAGAGTAGTTATTAAACCTATCCCACTCTCTAGATACCCCTTAGCACGTAAAGGAATATTATTTGGGGGTCCAGCCATGGAGAAGAGTTTAGACACTAGGATAAGATAAGGAACACACCCATTATAAAGAAATCACATTAGGATTCTCTTTTTAAGCTGTTCTTTAAAACACTAGTGCTTAGGAAATCTATTGGAGGCAGAAGCAGTCAAGGGTAGCCTAGGGTTAGGGTTAGGCTTAGAGTTAGGCTTAGGGTACGGCTTAGGGTACGGGTTCGGGGAGGGGTTCGAGTACGGCGTAGGGTATGGGTTAGGGTTAGGGTTAGGGTTAGTGTTAGGGTTAGGGCTCGGTTTAGGGTACGGGTTAGGATTAGGGTACGTGTTAGGGTTAGGGTAGGGGTTAGGGTTAGGGTACGCGTTAGGGTTAGGGTAGTTATTAAACCTATCCCACTCTCTAGATACCCCTTAGCACGTAAAGGAATATTATTTGGGGGTCCAGACATGGAGAAGAGTTTAGACACTAGGATAAGATAAGGAACACACCCATTATATAGAAATCACATTAGGATTCTCTTTTTAAGCTGTTCCTTAAAACACTAGTGCTTAGGAAATCTATTGGAGGCAGAAGCAGTCAAGGGTAGCCTAGGGTTAGGGTTAGGCTTAGGGTTAGGCTTAGGGTACGGCTTAGGGTACGGGTTTGGGGAGGGGTGCGGGTACGGCGTAGGGTATGGGATAGGGTTAGGGTTAGGGTTAGTGTTAGTGTTAGGGCTCGGTTTAGGGTACGGGTTAGGATTAGGGTACGTGTTAGGGTTAGGGTAGGGGTTAGGGTTAGGGTACGCGTTAGGGTTAGAGTAGTTATTAAACCTATCCCACTCTCTAGATACCCCTTAGCACGTAAAGGAATATTATTTGGGGGTCCAGCCATGGAGAAGAGTTTAGACACTAGGATAAGATAAGGAACACACCCATTATAAAGAAATCACATTAGGATTCTCTTTTTAAGCTGTTCCTTAAAACACTAGTGCTTAGGAAATCTATTGGAGGCAGAAGCAGTCAAGGTTAGCCTAGGGTTAGGGTTAGGCTCAGGGTTAGGGTTAGGGTACGGATTAGGGTACGGGTTCGGGGAGGGGTGCGGGTACGGCGTAGGGTATGGGTTAGGGTTAGGGTTAGGGTTAGTGTTAGGGTTAGGGCTCGGTTTAGGGTACGGGTTAGGAATAGGGTACGTGTTAGGGTTAGGGTAGGGGTTAGGGTTAGGGTACGCGTTAGGGTTAGGGTAGTTATTAAACCTATCCCACTCTCTAGATATCCCTTAGCACGTAAAGGAATATTATTTGGGGGTCCAGCCATGGAGAAGAGTTTAGACACTGGGATAAGATAAGGAACACACCCATTATAAAGAAATCACATTAGGATTCTCTTTTTAAGCTGTTCCTTAAAACACTAGTGCTTAGGAAATCTATTGGAGGCAGAAGCAGTCAAGGGTAGCCTAGGGTTAGGGTTAGGCTTAGGGTTAGGCTTAGGGTACGGCTTAGGGTACGGGTTCGGGGAGGGGTGCGGGTACGGCGTAGGGTATGGGTTAGGGTTAGGGTTAGGGTTAGTGTTAGGGTTAGGGCTCGGTTTAGGGTACGGGTTAGGATTAGGGTACGTGTTAGGGTTAGGGTAGGGGTTAGGGTTAGGGTACGCGTTAGGGTTAGGGTAGTTATTAAACCTATCCCACTCTCTAGATACCCCTTAGCACGTAAAGGAATATTATTTGGGGGTCCAGCCATGGAGAAGAGTTTAGACACTGGGATAAGATAAGGAACACACCCATTATAAAGAAATCACATTAGGATTCTCTTTTTAAGCTGTTCCTTAAAACACTAGTGCTTAGGAAATCTATTGAAGGCAGAAGCAGTCAAGGGTAGCCTAGGGTTAGGGTTAGGCTCAGGGTTAGGGTTAGGGTACGGATTAGGGTACGGGTTCGGGGAGGGGTGCGGGTATGGCGTAGGGTATGGGTTAGGGTTAGGGTTAGGGTTAGTGTTAGGGTTAGGGCTCGGTTTAGGGTACGGGTTAGGAATAGGGTACATGTTAGGGTTAGGGTAGGGGTGAGGGTTAGGGTACGCGTTAGGGTTAGAGTAGTTATTAAACCTATCCCACTCTCTAGATACCCCTTAGCACGTAAAGGAATATTATTTGGGGGTCCAGCCATGGAGAAGAGTTTAGACACTAGGATAAGATAAGGAACACACCCATTATAAAGAAATCACATTAGGATTCTCTTTTTAAGCTGTTCTTTAAAACACTAGTGCTTAGGAAATCTATTGGAGGCAGAAGCAGTCAAGGGTAGCCTAGGGTTAGGGTTAGGCTTAGAGTTAGGCTTAGGGTACGGCTTAGGGTACGGGTTCGGGGAGGGGTTCGAGTACGGCGTAGGGTATGGGTTAGGGTTAGGGTTAGGGTTAGTGTTAGGGTTAGGGCTCGGTTTAGGGTACGGGTTAGGATTAGGGTACGTGTTAGGGTTAGGGTAGGGGTTAGGGTTAGGGTACGCGTTAGGGTTAGGGTAGTTATTAAACCTATCCCACTCTCTAGATACCCCTTAGCACGTAAAGGAATATTATTTGGGGGTCCAGACATGGAGAAGAGTTTAGACACTGGGATAAGATAAGGAACACACCCATTATAAAGAAATCACATTAGGATTCTCTTTTTAAGCTGTTCCTTAAAACACTAGTGCTTAGGAAATCTATTGGAGGCAGAAGCAGTCAAGGGTAGCCTAGGGTTAGGGTTAGGCTTAGGGTTAGGCTTAGGGTACGGCTTAGGGTACGGGTTCGGGGAGGGGTGCGGGTACGGCATAGGGTATGGGTTAGGGTTAGGGTTAGGGTTAGTGTTAGGGTTAGGGCTCGGGTTAGGGTACGGGTTAGGATTAGGGTACGTGTTAGGGTTAGGGTAGGGGTTAGGGTTAGGGTACGCGTTAGGGTTAGGGTAGTTATTAAACCTATCCCACTCTCTAGATACCCCTTAGCACGTAAAGGAATATTATTTGGGGGTCCAGCCATGGAGAAGAGTTTAGACACTAGGATAAGATAAGGAACACACCCATTATAAAGAAATCACATTAGGATTCTCTTTTTAAGCTGTTCCTTAAAACACTAGTGCTTAGGAAATCTATTGGAGGCAGAAGCAGTCAAGGGTAGCCTAGGGTTAGGGTTAGGCTTAGGGTTAGGGTTAGGGTACGTCTTAGGGTACAGGTTCGGGGAGGGGTGCGGGTACGGCATAGGGTATGGGTTAGGGTTAGGGTTAGGGTTAGTGTTAGGGTTAGGGCTCGGTTTAGGGTACGGGTTAGGAATAGGGTACGTGTTAGGGTTAGGGTAGGGGTTAGGGTTAGGGTACGCGTTAGGGTTAGGGTAGTTATTAAACCTATCCCACTCTCTAGATATCCCTTAGCACGTAAAGGAATATTATTTGGGGGTCCAGCCATGGAGAAGAGTTTAGACACTAGGATAAGATAAGGAACACACCCATTATAAAGAAATCACATTAGGATTCTCTTTTTAAGCTGTTCCTTAAAACACTAGTGCTTAGGAAATCTATTGGAGGCAGAAGAGGTCAAGGGTAGCCTAGGGTTAGGGTTAGGCTTAGGGTTAGGGTTAGGGTACGGCTTAGGGTACGGGTTCGGGGAGGGGTGCGGGTACGGCGTAGGGTATGGTTAGGGTTAGGGTTAGGGTTAGTGTTAGGGTTAGGGCTCGGTTTAGGGTACGGGTTAGGAATAGGGTACGTGTTAGGGTTAGGGTAGGGGTTAGGGTTAGGGTACGCGTTAGGGTTAGGGTAGTTATTAAACCTATCCCACTCTCTAGATACCCCTTAGCACGTAAAGGAATATTATTTGGGGGTCCAGCCATGGAGAAGAGTTTAGACACTGGGATAAGATAAGGAACACACCCATTATAAAGAAATCACATTAGGATTCTCTTTTTAAGCTGTTCCTTAAAACACTAGTGTTTAGGAAATCTATTGGAGGCAGAAGCAGTCAAGGGTAACCTAGGCTTAGGGTTAGGCTTAGGGTTAGGCTTAGGGTACGGCTTAGGGTACGGGTTCAGGGAGGGGTGCGGGTACGGCATAGGGTATGGGTTAGGGTTAGGGTTAGGGTTAGTGTTAGGGTTAGGGCTCGGTTTAGGGTACGGGTTAGGATTAGGGTACGTGTTAGGGTTAGGGTAGGGGTTAGGGTTAGGGTACGCATTAGGGTTAGGGTAGTTATTAAACCTATCCCACTCTCTAGATATCCCTTAGCACGTAAAGGAATATTATTTGGGGGTCCAGCCATGGAGAAGAGTTTACACACTGGGATAAGATAAGGAACACACCCATTATAAAGAAATCACATTAGGATTCTCTTTTTAAGCTGTTCCTTAAAACACTAGTGCTTAGGAAATCTATTGGAGGCAGAAGCTGTCAAGGGTAGCCTAGTCTTAGGGTTAGGGATAGGGTACGGCTTAGGGTACGGGTTCGGGGAGGGGTTTCTGTACGGCGTAGGGTATGGGTTAGGGTTAGGGTTTGGGTTAGTGTTAGGGTTAGGGCTCAGTTTAGGGTACGGGTTAGGATTAGGGTACGTGTTAGGGTTAGGGTAGGGGTTAGGGTTAGGGTACGCGTTAGGGTTAGGGTAGTTATTAAACCTATCCCACTCTCTAGATATCCCTTAGCACGTAAAGGAATATTATTTGGGGGTCCAGCCATGGAGAAGAGTTTAGACACTAGGATAAGATAAGGAACACACCCATTATAAAGAAATCACATTAGGATTCTGTTTTTAAGCTGTTCCTTAAAACACTAGTGCTTAGGAAATCTATTGGAGGCAGAAGAGGTCAAGGGTAGCCTAGGGTTAGGGTTAGGCTTAGGGTTAGGGTTAGGGTACGTCTTAGGGTACGGGTTCGGGGAGGGGTGCGGGTACGGCGTAGGGTATGGGTTAGGGTTAGGGTTAGGGTTAGTGTTAGGGTTAGGGCTCGGTTTAGGGTACGGGTTAGGAATAGGGTACGTGTTAGGGTTAGGGTAGGGGTTAGGGTTAGGGTACGCGTTAGGGTTAGGGTAGTTATTAAACCTATCCCACTCTCTAGATACCCCTTAGCACGTAAAGGAATATTATTTGGGGCTCCAGCCATGGAGAAGAGTTTAGACACAGGGATAAGATAAGGAACACACGCATTATAAAGAAATCACATTAGGATTCTCTTTTTAAGCTGTTCCTTAAAACACTAGTGCTTAGGAAATCTATTGGAGGCAGAAGCAGTCAAGGGTAGCCTAGGGTTAGGGTTAGGCTTAGGGTTAGGCTTAGGGTACGGCTTAGGGTACGGGTTCAGGGAGGGGTGCGGGTACGGCATAGGGTATGGGTTAGGGTTAGGGTTAGGGTTAGGGTTAGTGTTAGGGTTAGGGCTCGGTTTAGGGTACGGGTTAGGATTAGGGTACGTGTCAGGGTTATGGTAGGGGTTAGGGTTAGGGTACGCGTTAGTGTTAGGGTAGTTATTAAACCTATCCCACTCTCTAGATACCCCTTAGCACGTAAAGGAATATTATTTGGGGGTTCAGCCATGGAGAAGAGTTTACACACTAGGATAAGATAAGGAACACACCCATTATAAAGAAATCACACAAGGATTCTCTTTTTAAGCTGTTCCTTAAAACGCTAGTTCTTAGGAAATCTATTGGAGGCAGAAGCAGTCAAGGGTAGCCTAGGGTTAGGGTTAGGCTTAGGGTACGGCTTAGGGTACGGCTTAGGGTACGGGTTCGGGGAGGGGTTCGGGTACGGCGTAGGGTATGGGTTAGGGTTAGGGTTAGGGTTAGTATTAGGGTTAGGGCTCGGTTTAGGGTACGGGTTAGGATTAGGGTACGTGTCAGGGTTAGGGTATGGGTTAGGGTTAGGGTACACGTTAGGGTTAGGGTAGTTATTAAACCTATCCCACTCTCTAGATACCCCTTAGCACGTAAAGGAATATTATTTGGGGGTCCAGCCATGGAGAAGAGTTTAGACACTAGGATAAGATAAGGAACACACCCATTATAAAGAAATCACATTAGGATTCTCTTTTTAAGCTGTTCCTTAAAACACTAGTGCTTAGGAAATCTATTGGAGGCAGAAGCAGTCAAGGGTAGCCTAGGGTTAGGGTTAGGCTCAGGGTTAGGGTTAGGGTACGGATTAGGGTACGGGTTCGGGGAGGGGTGCGGGTACGGCGTAGGGTATGGGTTAGGGTTAGGGTTAGGGTTAGTGTTAGGGTTAGGGCTCGGTTTAGGGTACGGGTTAGGAATAGGGTACGTGTTAGGGTTAGGGTAGGGGTTAGGGTTAGGGTACGCGTTAGGGTTAGAGTAGTTATTAAACCTATCCCACTCTCTAGATACCCCTTAGCACGTAAAGGAATATTATTTGGGGGTCCAGCCATGGAGAAGGGTTTAGACACTAGGATAAGATAAGGAACACACCCATTATAAAGAAATCACATTAGGATTCTCTTTTTAAGCTGTTCTTTAAAACACTAGTGCTTAGGAAATCTATTGGAGGCAGAAGCAGTCAAGGGTAGCCTAGGGTTAGGGTTAGGCTTAGGGTTAGGCTTAGGGTACGGCTTAGGGTACGGTTTGGGGGAGGGGTTCGAGTACGGCGTAGGGTATTGGTTAGGGTTAGGGTTAGGGTTAGTGTTAGGGTTAGGGCTCGGTTTAGGGTATGGGTTAGGATTAGGGTACGTGTTAGGGTTAGGGTAGGGGTTAGGGTTAGGGTACGTGTTAGGGTTAGGGTAGTTATTAAACCTATCCCACTCTCTAGATACCCCTTAGCACGTAAAGGAATATTATTTAGGGGTCCAGCCATGGAGAAGTGTTTAGACACTAGGATAAGATAAGGAACACACCCATTATAAAGAAATCACATTAGGATTTTCTTTTTAAGCTGTTCCTTAATACACTAGTGCTTAGGAAATCTATTGGAGGCAGAAGCAGTCAAGGGTAGCCTAGGGTTAGGGTTAGGCTTAGGGTTAGGGTTAGGGTACGGCTTAGGGTACGGGTTCAGGGAGGGGTGCGGGTACGGCATAGGGCATGGGTTAGGGTTAGGGTTAGGGTTAGTGTTAGGGTTAGGGCTCGGTTTAGGGTACGGGTTAGGAATAGGGTACGTGTTAGGGTTAGGGTAGGGGTTAGGGTTAGGGTACGCATTAGGGTTAGGGTAGTTATTAAACCTATCCCACTCTCTAGACACCCCTTAGCACGTAAAGGAATATTATTTGGGGGTTCAGCCATGGAGAAGAGTTTACACACTGGGATAAGATAAGGAACACACCCATTATAAAGAAATCACATTAGGATTCTCTTTTTAAGCTGTTCCTTAAAACACTAGTGCTTAGGAAATCTATTGGAGGCAGAAGCAGTCAAGGGTAGCCTAGGGTTAGGGTTAGGCTCAGGGTTAGGCTTAGGGTACGGCTTAGGGTACGGGTTCGGGGAGGGGTGCGGGTACGGCGTAGGGTATGGGTTAGGGTTAGGGTTAGGGTTAGTGATAGGGTTAGGGCTCTGTTTAGGGTACGGGTTAGGATTAGGGTACGTGTTAGGGTTAGGGTAGGGGTTAGGGTTAGGGTACACGTAAGGGTTAGGGTAGTTATTAAACCTATCCCACTCTCTAGATACCCCTTAGCACGTAAAGGAATATTATTTGGGGGTCCAGCCATGGAGAAGAGTTTAGACACTGGGATAAGATAAGGAACAGACCCATTATAAAAAATCACATTAGGATTCTCTTTTTAAGCTGTTCCTTAAAACACTAGTGCTTAGGAAATCTATTGGATGCAGAAGCAGTCAAGGGTAGCCTAAGGTTAGGGTTAGGCTTAGGGTACGGCTTAGGGTACGGGTTCGGGGAGGGGTGCGGGTACGGCATAGGGTATGGGTTAGGGTTAGGGTTAGTGTTAGGGTTAGGGCTCGGTTTAGGGTACGGGTTAGGATTAGGGTACGTGTTAGGGTTAGGGTAGGGGTTAGGGTTAGGGTACGCGTTAGGGTTAGGGTAGTTATTAAACCTATCCCTCTCTCTAGATACCCCTTAGCATGTAAAGGAATATTATTTGGGGGTCCAGCCATGGAGAAGAGTTTAGACACTAGGATAAGATAAGGAACACACCCATTATAAAGAAATCACATTAGGATTCTCTTTTTAAGCTGTTCCTTAAAACACTAGTGCTTAGGAAATCTATTGGAGGCAGAAGCAGTCAAGGGTAGCCTAGGGTTAGGGTTAGGCTTAGGGTTAGGGTCAGGGTACGGCTTAGGGTACGGGTTCGGGGAGGGGTGCGGGTACGGCGTAGGGTATGGGTTAGGGTTAGGGTTAGGGTTAGTGTTAGGGTTAGGGCTCGGTTTAGGGTACGGGTTGGGAATAGGGTACGTGTTAGGGTTAGGGTAGGGGTTAGGGTTAGGGTACGCGTTAGGGTTAGGGTAGTTATTAAACCTATCCCACTCTCTAGATATCCCTTAGCACGTAAAGGAATATTATTTGGGGGTCCAGCCATGGAGAAGAGTTTAGACACTAGGATAAGATAAGGAACACACCCATTATAAAGAAATCACATTAGGATTCTCTTTTTAAGCTGTTCCTTAAAACACTAGTGGTTAGGATATCTATTGGAGGCAGAAGCAGTCAAGGGTAGCCTAGGGTTAGGGTTAGGCTTAGGGTTAGGCTTAGGGTACGGCTTAGGGTACGGGTTCGGGGAGGGGTGCGGGTACGGCGTAGGGTATGGGTTGGGGTTAGGGTTAGGGTTAGTGTTAGGGTTAGGGCTCGGTTTAGGGTACGGCTTAGGATTAGGGTACGTGTTAGGGTTAGGGTATGGATTAGGGTAAGGGTACGCGTTAGGGTTAGGGTAGTTATTAAACCGATCCCACTCTCAAGATACCCCTTAGCACGTAAAGGAATATTATTTGGGGGTCCAGCCATGGAGAAGAGTTTAGACACTAGGATAAGATAAGGAACACACCCATTATATAGAAATCACATTAGGATTCTCTTTTTAAGCTGTTCCTTAAAACACTAGTGCTTAGGAAATCTATTGGAGGCAGAAGCAGTCAAGGGTAGCCTAGGGTTAGGGTTAGGCTTAGGGTTAGGCTTAGGGTACGGCTTAAGGTACGGGTTTGGGGAGGGGTGCGGGTACGGCGTAGGGTATGGGATAGGGTTAGGGTTAGGGTTAGTGTTAGTGTTAGGGCTCGGTTTAGGGTACGGGTTAGGATTAGGGTACGTGTTAGGGTTAGGGTAGGGGTTAGGGTTAGGGTACGCGTTAGGGTTAGAGTAGTTATTAAACCTATCCCACTCTCTAGATACCCCTTAGCACGTAAAGGAATATTATTTGGGGGTCCAGCCATGGAGAAGAGTTTAGACACTAGGATAAGATAAGGAACACACCCATTATAAAGAAATCACATTAGGATTCTCTTTTTAAGCTGTTCCTTAAAACACTAGTGCTTATGAAATCTATTGGAGGCAGAAGCAGTCAAGGGTAGCCTAGGGTTAGGGTTAGGCTCAGGGTTAGGGTTAGGGTACGGATTAGGGTACGGGTTCGGGGAGGGGTGCGGGTACGGCGTAGGGTATGGGTTAGGGTTAGGGTTAGGGTTAGTGTTAGGGTTAGGGCTCGGTTTAGGGTACGGGTTAGGAATAGGGTACGTGTTAGGGTTAGGGTAGGGGTTAGGGTTAGGGTACGCGTTAGGGTTAGGGTAGTTATTAAACCTATCCCACTCTCTAGATATCCCTTAGCACGTAAAGGAATATTATTTGGGGGTCCAGCCATGGAGAAGAGTTTAGACACTGGGATAAGATAAGGAACACACCCATTATAAAGAAATCACATTAGGATTCTCTTTTTAAGCTGTTCCTTAAAACACTAGTGCTTAGGAAATCTATTGGAGGCAGAAGCAGTCAAGGGTAGCCTAGTCTTAGGGTTAGGGATAGGGTACGGCTTAGGGTACGGGTTCGGGGAGGGGTTTCTGTACGGCGTAGGGTATGGGTTAGGGTTAGGGTTTGGGTTAGTGTTAGGGTTAGGGCTCAGTTTAGGGTACGGGTTAGGATTAGGGTACGTGTTAGGGTTAGGGTAGGGGTTAGGGTTAGGGTACGCGTTAGGGTTAGGGTAGTTATTAAACCTATCCCACTCTCTAGATATCCCTTAGCACGTAAAGGAATATTATTTGGGGGTCCAGCCATGGAGAAGAGTTTAGACACTAGGATAAGATAAGGAACACACCCATTATAAAGAAATCACATTAGGATTCTGTTTTTAAGCTGTTCCTTAAAACACTAGTGCTTAGGAAATCTATTGGAGGCAGAAGAGGTCAAGGGTAGCCTAGGGTTAGGGTTAGGCTTAGGGTTAGGGTTAGGGTACGTCTTAGGGTACGGGTTCGGGGAGGGGTGCGGGTACGGCGTAGGGTATGGGTTAGGGTTAGGGTTAGGGTTAGTGTTAGGGTTAGGGCTCGGTTTAGGGTACGGGTTAGGAATAGGGTACGTGTTAGGGTTAGGGTAGGGGTTAGGGTTAGGGTACGCGTTAGGGTTAGGGTAGTTATTAAACCTATCCCACTCTCTAGATACCCCTTAGCACGTAAAGGAATATTATTTGGGGCTCCAGCCATGGAGAAGAGTTTAGACACAGGGATAAGATAAGGAACACACGCATTATAAAGAAATCACATTAGGATTCTCTTTTTAAGCTGTTCCTTAAAACACTAGTGCTTAGGAAATCTATTGGAGGCAGAAGCAGTCAAGGGTAGCCTAGGGTTAGGGTTAGGCTTAGGGTTAGGCTTAGGGTACGGCTTAGGGTACGGGTTCAGGGAGGGGTGCGGGTACGGCATAGGGTATGGGTTAGGGTTAGGGTTAGGGTTAGGGTTAGTGTTAGGGTTAGGGCTCGGTTTAGGGTACGGGTTAGGATTAGGGTACGTGTCAGGGTTATGGTAGGGGTTAGGGTTAGGGTACGCGTTAATGTTAGGGTAGTTATTAAACCTATCCCACTCTCTAGATACCCCTTAGCACGTAAAGGAATATTATTTGGGGGTTCAGCCATGGAGAAGAGTTTACACACTAGGATAAGATAAGGAACACACCCATTATAAAGAAATCACACAAGGATTCTCTTTTTAAGCTGTTCCTTAAAACGCTAGTTCTTAGGAAATCTATTGGAGGCAGAAGCAGTCAAGGGTAGCCTAGGGTTAGGGTTAGGCTTAGGGTACGGCTTAGGGTACGGCTTAGGGTACGGGTTCGGGGAGGGGTTCGGGTACGGCGTAGGGTATGGGTTAGGGTTAGGGTTAGGGTTAGTATTAGGGTTAGGGCTCGGTTTAGGGTACGGGTTAGGATTAGGGTACGTGTCAGGGTTAGGGTATGGGTTAGGGTTAGGGTACACGTTAGGGTTAGGGTAGTTATTAAACCTATCCCACTCTCTAGATACCCCTTAGCACGTAAAGGAATATTATTTGGGGGTCCAGCCATGGAGAAGAGTTTAGACACTAGGATAAGATAAGGAACACACCCATTATAAAGAAATCACATTAGGATTCTCTTTTTAAGCTGTTCCTTACAACAGTAGTGCTGAGGAAATCTATTGGAGGCAGAAGCAGTCAAGGGTAGACTAGGGTTAGGGTTAGGCTTAGGGTTAGGGTTAGGGTACGGCTTAGGGTACGGGTTCAGGGAGGGGTTCGGGTACGGCGTAGGGTATGGGTTAGGGTTAGGGTTAGGGTTAGTGTTACGGTTAGGGCTCGGTTTAGGGTACGGTTTAGGATTAGGGTACGTGTTAGGGTTAGGGTAGGGGTTAGGGTTAGGGTACGCGTTAGGGTTAGGGTAGTCATTAAAACTACTCCACTCTCTAGATACCCCTTAGCACGTAAAGGAATATTATTTGGGGGTCCAGCCATGGAGAAGAGTTTAGACACTAGGATAAGATAAGGAACACACCCATTATAAAGAAATCACATTAGGATTCTCTTTTTAAGCTGTTCCTTAAAACACTAGTGCTTAGGAAATCTATTGGAGGCAGAAGCAGTCAAGGGTAGCCTAGGGTTAGGGTTAGGCTTAGGGTTAGGGTTAGGGTACGGCTTAGGGTACGGGTTCAGGGAGGGGTTCGGGTACGGCGTAGGGTATGGGTTAGGGTTAGGGTTAGGGTTAGTATTAGGGTAAGGGCTCGGTTTAGGGTACGGGTTAGGATTAGGGTACGTGTTAGGGTTAGGGTAGGGGTTAGGGTTAGGGTACGCGTTAGGGTTAGCGTAGTTATTAAACCTATCCCAGTCTCTAGATACCCCTTAGCACGTAAAGGAATATTATTTGGGGGTCCAGGCATGGAGAAGAGTTTAGACACTAGGATAAGATAAGGAACACACCCATTATTAAGAAATCACATTAGGATTCTCTTTTTAAGCTGTTCCTTAAAACACTAGTGCTTAGGAAGTGTATTGGAGGCAGAAGCAGTCAAGGGTAGCCTAGGGTTAGGGTTAGGCTTAGGGTTAGGCTTAGGGTACGGCTTAGGGTACGGTTTCGGGGAGGGGTTCAGGTACGGCGTAGGGTATGGGTTAGGGTTAGGGTTAGGGTTAGGGTTAGTGTTAGGGTTAGGGCTCGGTTTAGGGTACGGCTTAGTATTAGGGTACGCGTTAGGGTTAGGGTAGGGGTTAGGGTTAGGGTACGCGTTAGGGTTAGGGTAGTTATTAAACCTATCCCACTCTCTAGATACCCTTTAGCACGTAAAGGAATATTATTTGGGGGTCCAGCCATGGAGAAGAGTTTAGACACTAGGATAAGATAAGGAACACACCCATTATAAAGAAATCACATTAGGATTCTCTTTTTAAGCTGTTCCTTAAAACACTAGTGCTTAGGAAATCTATTGGAGGCAGAAGCAGTCAAGGGTAGCCTAGGGTTAGGGTTAGGCTTAGGGTTAGGGTTAGGGTACGGCTTAGGGTACGGGTTCAGGGAGGGGTGCGGGTACGGCGTAGGGCATGGGTTAGGGTTAGGGTTAGGGTTAGTGTTAGGGTTAGGGCTCGGTTTAGGGTACGGGTTAGGAATAGGGCACGTGTTAGGGTTAGGGTAGGGGTTAGGGTTAGGGTACGCATTAGGGTTAGGGTAGTTATTAAACCTATCCCACTCTCTAGACACCCCTTAGCACGTAAAGGAATATTATTTGGGGGTTCAGCCATGGAGAAGAGTTTACACACTGGGATAAGATAAGGAACACACCCATTATAAAGAAATCACATTAGGATTCTCTTTTTAAGCTGTTCCTTAAAACACTAGTGCTTAGGAAATCTATTGGAGGCAGAAGCAGTCAAGGGTAGCCTAGGGTTAGGGTTAGGCTCAGGGTTAGGCTTAGGGTACGGCTTAGGGTACGGGTTCGGGGAGGGGTGCGGGTACGACGTAGGGTATGGGTTAGGGTTAGGGTTAGGGTTAGTGATAGGGTTAGGGCTCGGTTTAGGGTACGGGTTAGGAATAGGGCACGTGTTAGGGTTAGGGTAGGGGTTAGGGTTAGTGTACGCGTTAGGGTTAGGGTAGTTATTAAACCTATCCCACTCTCTAGATACCCCTTAGCACGTAAAGGAATATTATTTGGGGGTCCAGCCATGGAGAAGAGTTTAGACACTAGGATAAGATAAGGAACACACCCATTATAAAGAAATCACATTAGGATTCTCTTTTTAAGCTGTGCCTTAAAACACTAGTGCTTAGGAAATCTATTGGAGGCAGAAGCAGTCAAGGGTAGCCTAGGCTTCGGGTTAGGGATAGGGTACAGCTTAGGGTACGGGTTCGGGGAGGGGTTTCTGTACGGCGTAGGGTATGGGTTAGGGTTAGGGTTAGGGTTAGTGTTAGGGTTAGGGCTCGGTTTAGGGTACGGGTTAGGATTAGGGTACGTGTTAGGGTTAGGGTAGGGGTTAGGGTTAGGGTACGCGTTAGGGTTAGGGTAGTTATTAAACCTATCCCACTCTCTAGATATCCCTTAGCACGTAAAGGAATATTATTTGGGGGTCCAGCCATGGAGAAGAGTTTAGACACTAGGATAAGATAAGGAACACACCCATTATAAAGAAATCACATTAGGATTCTCTTTTTAAGCTGTTCCTTAAAACACTAGTGCTTAGGAAATCTATTGGAGGCAGAAGCAGTCAAGGGTAGCCTAGGGTTAGGGTTAGGCTCAGGGTTAGGGTTAGGGTACGGATTAGGGTACGGGTTCGGGGAGGGGTGCGGGTACGGCGTAGGGTATGGGTTAGGGTTAGGGTTAGGGTTAGTGTTAAGGTTAGGGCTCGGTTTAGGGTACGGGTTAGGAATAGGGTACGTGTTAGGGTTAGGGTAGGGGTTAGGGTTAGGGTACGTGTTAGGGTTAGGGTAGTTATTAAACCTATCCCACTCTCTAGATACCCCTTAGCACGTAAAGGAATATTATTTAGGGGTCCAGCCATGGAGAAGAGTTTAGACACTAGGATAAGATAAGGAACACACCCATTATAAAGAAATCACATTAGGATTTTCTTTTTAAGCTGTTCCTTAATACACTAGTGCTTAGGAAATCTATTGGAGGCAGAAGCAGTCAAGGGTAGCCTAGGGTTAGGGTTAGGCTTAGGGTTAGGGTTAGGGTACGGCTTAGGGTACGGGTTCAGGGAGGGGTGCGGGTACGGCATAGGGCATGGTTTAGGGTTAGGGTTAGGGTTAGTGTTAGGGTTAGGGCTCGGTTTAGGGTACGGGTTAGGAATAGGGTACGTGTTAGGGTTAGGGTAGGGGTTAGGGTTAGGGTACGCATTAGGGTTAGGGTAGTTATTAAACCTATCCCACTCTCTAGACACCCCTTAGCACGTAAAGGAATATTATTTGGGGGTTCAGCCATGGAGAAGAGTTTACACACTGGGATAAGATAAGGAACACACCCATTATAAAGAAATCACATTAGGATTCTCTTTTTAAGCTGTTCCTTAAAACACTAGTGCTTAGGAAATCTATTGGAGGCAGAAGCAGTCAAGGGTAGCCTAGGGTTAGGGTTAGGCTCAGGGTTAGGCTTAGGGTACGGCTTAGGGTACGGGTTCGGGGAGGGGTGCGGGTACGGCGTAGGGTATGGGTTAGGGTTAGGGTTAGGGTTAGTGATAGGGTTAGGGCTCTGTTTAGGGTACGGGTTAGGATTAGGGTACGTGTTAGGGTTAGGGTAGGGGTTAGGGTTAGGGTACACGTAAGGGTTAGGGTAGTTATTAAACCTATCCCACTCTCTAGATACCCCTTAGCACGTAAAGGAATATTATTTGGGGGTCCAGCCATGGAGAAGAGTTTAGACACTGGGATAAGATAAGGAACAGACCCATTATAAAAAATCACATTAGGATTCTCTTTTTAAGCTGTTCCTTAAAACACTAGTGCTTAGGAAATCTATTGGATGCAGAAGCAGTCAAGGGTAGCCTAAGGTTAGGGTTAGGCTTAGGGTACGGCTTAGGGTACGGGTTCGGGGAGGGGTGCGGGTACGGCATAGGGTATGGGTTAGGGTTAGGGTTAGTGTTAGGGTTAGGGCTCGGTTTAGGGTACGGGTTAGGATTAGGGTACGTGTTAGGGTTAGGGTAGGGGTTAGGGTTAGGGTACGCGTTAGGGTTAGGGTAGTTATTAAACCTATCCCTCTCTCTAGATACCCCTTAGCATGTAAAGGAATATTATTTGGGGGTCCAGCCATGGAGAAGAGTTTAGACACTAGGATAAGATAAGGAACACACCCATTATAAAGAAATCACATTAGGATTCTCTTTTTAAGCTGTTCCTTAAAACACTAGTGCTTAGGAAATCTATTGGAGGCAGAAGCAGTCAAGGGTAGCCTAGGGTTAGGGTTAGGCTTAGGGTTAGGGTCAGGGTACGGCTTAGGGTACGGGTTCGGGGAGGGGTGCGGGTACGGCGTAGGGTATGGGTTAGGGTTAGGGTTAGGGTTAGTGTTAGGGTTAGGGCTCGGTTTAGGGTACGGGTTGGGAATAGGGTACGTGTTAGGGTTAGGGTAGGGGTTAGGGTTAGGGTACGCGTTAGGGTTAGGGTAGTTATTAAACCTATCCCACTCTCTAGATACCCCTTAGCACGTAAAGGAATATTATTTGGGGGTCCAGCCATGGAGAAGAGTTTAGACACTAGGATAAGATAAGGAACACACCCATTATAAAGAAATCACATTAGGATTCTCTTTTTAAGCTGTTCCTTAAAACACTAGTGGTTAGGAAATCTATTGGAGGCAGAAGCAGTCAAGGGTAGCCTAGGGTTAGGGTTAGGCTTAGGGTTAGGCTTAGGGTACGGCTTAGGGTACGGGTTCGGGGAGGGGTGCGGGTACGGCGTAGGGTATGGGTTGGGGTTAGGGTTAGGGTTAGTGTTAGGGTTAGGGCTCGGTTTAGGGTACGGCTTAGGATTAGGGTACGAGTTAGGGTTAGGGTATGGATTAGGGTAAGGGTACGCGTTAGGGTTAGGGTAGTTATTAAACCTATCCCACTCTCAAGATACCCCTTAGCACGTAAAGGAATATTATTTGGGGGTCCAGCCATGGAGAAGAGTTTAGACACTAGGATAAGATAAGGAACACACCCATTATATAGAAATCACATTAGGATTCTCTTTTTAAGCTGTTCCTTAAAACACTAGTGCTTAGGAAATCTATTGGAGGCAGAAGCAGTCAAGGGTAGCCTAGGGTTAGGGTTAGGCTTAGGGTTAGGCTTAGGGTACGGCTTAGGGTACGGGTTTGGGGAGGGGTGCGGGTACGGCGTAGGGTATGGGATAGGGTTAGGGTTAGGGTTAGTGTTAGTGTTAGGGCTCGGTTTAGGGTACGGGTTAGGATTAGGGTACGTGTTAGGGTTAGGGTAGGGGTTAGGGTTAGGGTACGCGTTAGGGTTAGAGTAGTTATTAAACCTATCCCACTCTCTAGATACCCCTTAGCACGTAAAGGAATATTATTTGGGGGTCCAGCCATGGAGAAGAGTTTAGACACTAGGATAAGATAAGGAACACACCCATTATAAAGAAATCACATTAGGATTCTCTTTTTAAGCTGTTCCTTAAAACACTAGTGCTTAGGAAATCTATTGGAGGCAGAAGCAGTCAAGGGTAGCCTAGGGTTAGGGTTAGGCTCAGGGTTAGGGTTAGGGTACGGATTAGGGTACGGGTTCGGGGAGGGGTGCGGGTACGGCGTAGGGTATGGGTTAGGGTTAGGGTTAGGGTTAGTGTTAGGGTTAGGGCTCGGTTTAGGGTACGGGTTAGGAATAGGGTACGTGTTAGGGTTAGCGTAGGGGTTAGGGTTAGGGTACGCGTTAGGGTTAGGGTAGTTATTAAACCTATCCCACTCTCTAGATATCCCTTAGCACGTAAAGGAATATTATTTGGGAGTCCAGCCATGGAGAAGAGTTTAGACACTGGGATAAGATAAGGAACACACCCATTATAAAGAAATCACATTAGGATTCTCTTTTTAAGCTGTTCCTTAAAACACTAGTGCTTAGGAAATCTATTGGAGGCAGAAGCAGTCAAGGTTAGCCTAGGGTTAGGGTTAGGCTCAGGGTTAGGGTTAGGGTACGGATTAGGGTACGGGTTCGGGGAGGGGTGCGGGTACGGCGTAGGGTATGGGTTAGGGTTAGGGTTAGGGTTAGTGTTAGGGTTAGGGCTCGGTTTAGGGTACGGGTTAGGAATAGGGTACGTGTTAGGGTTAGGGTAGGGGTTAGGGTTAGGGTACGCGTTAGGGTTAGGGTAGTTATTAAACCTATCCCACTCTCTAGATATCCCTTAGCACGTAAAGGAATATTATTTGGGGGTCCAGCCATGGAGAAGAGTTTAGACACTGGGATAAGATAAGGAACACACCCATTATAAAGAAATCACATTAGGATTCTCTTTTTAAGCTGTTCCTTAAAACACTAGTGCTTAGGAAATCTATTGGAGGCAGAAGCAGTCAAGGGTAGCCTAGGGTTAGGGTTAGGCTTAGGGTTAGGCTTAGGGTACGGCTTAGGGTACGGGTTCGGGGAGGGGTGCGGGTACGGCGTAGGGTATGGGTTAGGGTTAGGGTTAGGGTTAGTGTTAGGGTTAGGGCTCGGTTTAGGGTACGGGTTAGGATTAGGGTACGTGTTAGGGTTAGGGTAGGGGTTAGGGTTAGGGTACGCGTTAGGGTTAGGGTAGTTATTAAACCTATCCCACTCTCTAGATACCCCTTAGCACGTAAAGGAATATTATTTGGGGGTCCAGCCATGGAGAAGAGTTTAGACACTGGGATAAGATAAGGAACACACCCATTATAAAGAAATCACATTAGGATTCTCTTTTTAAGCTGTTCCTTAAAACACTAGTGCTTAGGAAATCTATTGAAGGCAGAAGCAGTCAAGGGTAGCCTAGGGTTAGGGTTAGGCTCAGGGTTAGGGTTAGGGTACGGATTAGGGTACGGGTTCGGGGAGGGGTGCGGGTATGGCGTAGGGTATGGGTTAGGGTTAGGGTTAGGGTTAGTGTTAGGGTTAGGGCTCGGTTTAGGGTACGGGTTAGGAATAGGGTACATGTTAGGGTTAGGGTAGGGGTGAGGGTTAGGGTACGCGTTAGGGTTAGAGTAGTTATTAAACCTATCCCACTCTCTAGATACCCCTTAGCACGTAAAGGAATATTATTTGGGGGTCCAGCCATGGAGAAGAGTTTAGACACTAGGATAAGATAAGGAACACACCCATTATAAAGAAATCACATTAGGATTCTCTTTTTAAGCTGTTCTTTAAAACACTAGTGCTTAGGAAATCTATTGGAGGCAGAAGCAGTCAAGGGTAGCCTAGGGTTAGGGTTAGGCTTAGAGTTAGGCTTAGGGTACGGCTTAGGGTACGGGTTCGGGGAGGGGTTCGAGTACGGCGTAGGGTATGGGTTAGGGTTAGGGTTAGGGTTAGTGTTAGGGTTAGGGCTCGGTTTAGGGTACGGGTTAGGATTAGGGTACGTGTTAGGGTTAGGGTAGGGGTTAGGGTTAGGGTACGCGTTAGGGTTAGGGTAGTTATTAAACCTATCCCACTCTCTAGATACCCCTTAGCACGTAAAGGAATATTATTTGGGGGTCCAGACATGGAGAAGAGTTTAGACACTGGGATAAGATAAGGAACACACCCATTATAAAGAAATCACATTAGGATTCTCTTTTTAAGCTGTTCCTTAAAACACTAGTGCTTAGGAAATCTATTGGAGGCAGAAGCAGTCAAGGGTAGCCTAGGGTTAGGGTTAGGCTTAGGGTTAGGCTTAGGGTACGGCTTAGGGTACGGGTTCGGGGAGGGGTGCGGGTACGGCATAGGGTATGGGTTAGGGTTAGGGTTAGGGTTAGTGTTAGGGTTAGGGCTCGGGTTAGGGTACGGGTTAGGATTAGGGTACGTGTTAGGGTTAGGGTAGGGGTTAGGGTTAGGGTACGCGTTAGGGTTAGGGTAGTTATTAAACCTATCCCACTCTCTAGATACCCCTTAGCACGTAAAGGAATATTATTTGGGGGTCCAGCCATGGAGAAGAGTTTAGACACTAGGATAAGATAAGGAACACACCCATTATAAAGAAATCACATTAGGATTCTCTTTTTAAGCTGTTCCTTAAAACACTAGTGCTTAGGAAATCTATTGGAGGCAGAAGCAGTCAAGGGTAGCCTAGGGTTAGGGTTAGGCTTAGGGTTAGGGTTAGGGTACGTCTTAGGGTACAGGTTCGGGGAGGGGTGCGGGTACGGCATAGGGTATGGGTTAGGGTTAGGGTTAGGGTTAGTGTTAGGGTTAGGGCTCGGTTTAGGGTACGGGTTAGGAATAGGGTACGTGTTAGGGTTAGGGTAGGGGTTAGGGTTAGGGTACGCGTTAGGGTTAGGGTAGTTATTAAACCTATCCCACTCTCTAGATATCCCTTAGCACGTAAAGGAATATTATTTGGGGGTCCAGCCATGGAGAAGAGTTTAGACACTAGGATAAGATAAGGAACACACCCATTATAAAGAAATCACATTAGGATTCTCTTTTTAAGCTGTTCCTTAAAACACTAGTGCTTAGGAAATCTATTGGAGGCAGAAGAGGTCAAGGGTAGCCTAGGGTTAGGGTTAGGCTTAGGGTTAGGGTTAGGGTACGGCTTAGGGTACGGGTTCGGGGAGGGGTGCGGGTACGGCGTAGGGTATGGTTAGGGTTAGGGTTAGGGTTAGTGTTAGGGTTAGGGCTCGGTTTAGGGTACGGGTTAGGAATAGGGTACGTGTTAGGGTTAGGGTAGGGGTTAGGGTTAGGGTACGCGTTAGGGTTAGGGTAGTTATTAAACCTATCCCACTCTCTAGATACCCCTTAGCACGTAAAGGAATATTATTTGGGGGTCCAGCCATGGAGAAGAGTTTAGACACTGGGATAAGATAAGGAACACACCCATTATAAAGAAATCACATTAGGATTCTCTTTTTAAGCTGTTCCTTAAAACACTAGTGTTTAGGAAATCTATTGGAGGCAGAAGCAGTCAAGGGTAACCTAGGCTTAGGGTTAGGCTTAGGGTTAGGCTTAGGGTACGGCTTAGGGTACGGGTTCAGGGAGGGGTGCGGGTACGGCATAGGGTATGGGTTAGGGTTAGGGTTAGGGTTAGTGTTAGGGTTAGGGCTCGGTTTAGGGTACGGGTTAGGATTAGGGTACGTGTTAGGGTTAGGGTAGGGGTTAGGGTTAGGGTACGCATTAGGGTTAGGGTAGTTATTAAACCTATCCCACTCTCTAGATATCCCTTAGCACGTAAAGGAATATTATTTGGGGGTCCAGCCATGGAGAAGAGTTTACACACTGGGATAAGATAAGGAACACACCCATTATAAAGAAATCACATTAGGATTCTCTTTTTAAGCTGTTCCTTAAAACACTAGTGCTTAGGAAATCTATTGGAGGCAGAAGCTGTCAAGGGTAGCCTAGTCTTAGGGTTAGGGATAGGGTACGGCTTAGGGTACGGGTTCGGGGAGGGGTTTCTGTACGGCGTAGGGTATGGGTTAGGGTTAGGGTTTGGGTTAGTGTTAGGGTTAGGGCTCAGTTTAGGGTACGGGTTAGGATTAGGGTACGTGTTAGGGTTAGGGTAGGGGTTAGGGTTAGGGTACGCGTTAGGGTTAGGGTAGTTATTAAACCTATCCCACTCTCTAGATATCCCTTAGCACGTAAAGGAATATTATTTGGGGGTCCAGCCATGGAGAAGAGTTTAGACACTAGGATAAGATAAGGAACACACCCATTATAAAGAAATCACATTAGGATTCTGTTTTTAAGCTGTTCCTTAAAACACTAGTGCTTAGGAAATCTATTGGAGGCAGAAGAGGTCAAGGGTAGCCTAGGGTTAGGGTTAGGCTTAGGGTTAGGGTTAGGGTACGTCTTAGGGTACGGGTTCGGGGAGGGGTGCGGGTACGGCGTAGGGTATGGGTTAGGGTTAGGGTTAGGGTTAGTGTTAGGGTTAGGGCTCGGTTTAGGGTACGGGTTAGGAATAGGGTACGTGTTAGGGTTAGGGTAGGGGTTAGGGTTAGGGTACGCGTTAGGGTTAGGGTAGTTATTAAACCTATCCCACTCTCTAGATACCCCTTAGCACGTAAAGGAATATTATTTGGGGCTCCAGCCATGGAGAAGAGTTTAGACACAGGGATAAGATAAGGAACACACGCATTATAAAGAAATCACATTAGGATTCTCTTTTTAAGCTGTTCCTTAAAACACTAGTGCTTAGGAAATCTATTGGAGGCAGAAGCAGTCAAGGGTAGCCTAGGGTTAGGGTTAGGCTTAGGGTTAGGCTTAGGGTACGGCTTAGGGTACGGGTTCAGGGAGGGGTGCGGGTACGGCATAGGGTATGGGTTAGGGTTAGGGTTAGGGTTAGGGTTAGTGTTAGGGTTAGGGCTCGGTTTAGGGTACGGGTTAGGATTAGGGTACGTGTCAGGGTTATGGTAGGGGTTAGGGTTAGGGTACGCGTTAGTGTTAGGGTAGTTATTAAACCTATCCCACTCTCTAGATACCCCTTAGCACGTAAAGGAATATTATTTGGGGGTTCAGCCATGGAGAAGAGTTTACACACTAGGATAAGATAAGGAACACACCCATTATAAAGAAATCACACAAGGATTCTCTTTTTAAGCTGTTCCTTAAAACGCTAGTTCTTAGGAAATCTATTGGAGGCAGAAGCAGTCAAGGGTAGCCTAGGGTTAGGGTTAGGCTTAGGGTACGGCTTAGGGTACGGCTTAGGGTACGGGTTCGGGGAGGGGTTCGGGTACGGCGTAGGGTATGGGTTAGGGTTAGGGTTAGGGTTAGTATTAGGGTTAGGGCTCGGTTTAGGGTACGGGTTAGGATTAGGGTACGTGTCAGGGTTAGGGTATGGGTTAGGGTTAGGGTACACGTTAGGGTTAGGGTAGTTATTAAACCTATCCCACTCTCTAGATACCCCTTAGCACGTAAAGGAATATTATTTGGGGGTCCAGCCATGGAGAAGAGTTTAGACACTAGGATAAGATAAGGAACACACCCATTATAAAGAAATCACATTAGGATTCTCTTTTTAAGCTGTTCCTTAAAACACTAGTGCTTAGGAAATCTATTGGAGGCAGAAGCAGTCAAGGGTAGCCTAGGGTTAGGGTTAGGCTCAGGGTTAGGGTTAGGGTACGGATTAGGGTACGGGTTCGGGGAGGGGTGCGGGTACGGCGTAGGGTATGGGTTAGGGTTAGGGTTAGGGTTAGTGTTAGGGTTAGGGCTCGGTTTAGGGTACGGGTTAGGAATAGGGTACGTGTTAGGGTTAGGGTAGGGGTTAGGGTTAGGGTACGCGTTAGGGTTAGAGTAGTTATTAAACCTATCCCACTCTCTAGATACCCCTTAGCACGTAAAGGAATATTATTTGGGGGTCCAGCCATGGAGAAGGGTTTAGACACTAGGATAAGATAAGGAACACACCCATTATAAAGAAATCACATTAGGATTCTCTTTTTAAGCTGTTCTTTAAAACACTAGTGCTTAGGAAATCTATTGGAGGCAGAAGCAGTCAAGGGTAGCCTAGGGTTAGGGTTAGGCTTAGGGTTAGGCTTAGGGTACGGCTTAGGGTACGGTTTGGGGGAGGGGTTCGAGTACGGCGTAGGGTATTGGTTAGGGTTAGGGTTAGGGTTAGTGTTAGGGTTAGGGCTCGGTTTAGGGTATGGGTTAGGATTAGGGTACGTGTTAGGGTTAGGGTAGGGGTTAGGGTTAGGGTACGTGTTAGGGTTAGGGTAGTTATTAAACCTATCCCACTCTCTAGATACCCCTTAGCACGTAAAGGAATATTATTTAGGGGTCCAGCCATGGAGAAGTGTTTAGACACTAGGATAAGATAAGGAACACACCCATTATAAAGAAATCACATTAGGATTTTCTTTTTAAGCTGTTCCTTAATACACTAGTGCTTAGGAAATCTATTGGAGGCAGAAGCAGTCAAGGGTAGCCTAGGGTTAGGGTTAGGCTTAGGGTTAGGGTTAGGGTACGGCTTAGGGTACGGGTTCAGGGAGGGGTGCGGGTACGGCATAGGGCATGGGTTAGGGTTAGGGTTAGGGTTAGTGTTAGGGTTAGGGCTCGGTTTAGGGTACGGGTTAGGAATAGGGTACGTGTTAGGGTTAGGGTAGGGGTTAGGGTTAGGGTACGCATTAGGGTTAGGGTAGTTATTAAACCTATCCCACTCTCTAGACACCCCTTAGCACGTAAAGGAATATTATTTGGGGGTTCAGCCATGGAGAAGAGTTTACACACTGGGATAAGATAAGGAACACACCCATTATAAAGAAATCACATTAGGATTCTCTTTTTAAGCTGTTCCTTAAAACACTAGTGCTTAGGAAATCTATTGGAGGCAGAAGCAGTCAAGGGTAGCCTAGGGTTAGGGTTAGGCTCAGGGTTAGGCTTAGGGTACGGCTTAGGGTACGGGTTCGGGGAGGGGTGCGGGTACGGCGTAGGGTATGGGTTAGGGTTAGGGTTAGGGTTAGTGATAGGGTTAGGGCTCTGTTTAGGGTACGGGTTAGGATTAGGGTACGTGTTAGGGTTAGGGTAGGGGTTAGGGTTAGGGTACACGTAAGGGTTAGGGTAGTTATTAAACCTATCCCACTCTCTAGATACCCCTTAGCACGTAAAGGAATATTATTTGGGGGTCCAGCCATGGAGAAGAGTTTAGACACTGGGATAAGATAAGGAACAGACCCATTATAAAAAATCACATTAGGATTCTCTTTTTAAGCTGTTCCTTAAAACACTAGTGCTTAGGAAATCTATTGGATGCAGAAGCAGTCAAGGGTAGCCTAAGGTTAGGGTTAGGCTTAGGGTACGGCTTAGGGTACGGGTTCGGGGAGGGGTGCGGGTACGGCATAGGGTATGGGTTAGGGTTAGGGTTAGTGTTAGGGTTAGGGCTCGGTTTAGGGTACGGGTTAGGATTAGGGTACGTGTTAGGGTTAGGGTAGGGGTTAGGGTTAGGGTACGCGTTAGGGTTAGGGTAGTTATTAAACCTATCCCTCTCTCTAGATACCCCTTAGCATGTAAAGGAATATTATTTGGGGGTCCAGCCATGGAGAAGAGTTTAGACACTAGGATAAGATAAGGAACACACCCATTATAAAGAAATCACATTAGGATTCTCTTTTTAAGCTGTTCCTTAAAACACTAGTGCTTAGGAAATCTATTGGAGGCAGAAGCAGTCAAGGGTAGCCTAGGGTTAGGGTTAGGCTTAGGGTTAGGGTCAGGGTACGGCTTAGGGTACGGGTTCGGGGAGGGGTGCGGGTACGGCGTAGGGTATGGGTTAGGGTTAGGGTTAGGGTTAGTGTTAGGGTTAGGGCTCGGTTTAGGGTACGGGTTGGGAATAGGGTACGTGTTAGGGTTAGGGTAGGGGTTAGGGTTAGGGTACGCGTTAGGGTTAGGGTAGTTATTAAACCTATCCCACTCTCTAGATATCCCTTAGCACGTAAAGGAATATTATTTGGGGGTCCAGCCATGGAGAAGAGTTTAGACACTAGGATAAGATAAGGAACACACCCATTATAAAGAAATCACATTAGGATTCTCTTTTTAAGCTGTTCCTTAAAACACTAGTGGTTAGGATATCTATTGGAGGCAGAAGCAGTCAAGGGTAGCCTAGGGTTAGGGTTAGGCTTAGGGTTAGGCTTAGGGTACGGCTTAGGGTACGGGTTCGGGGAGGGGTGCGGGTACGGCGTAGGGTATGGGTTGGGGTTAGGGTTAGGGTTAGTGTTAGGGTTAGGGCTCGGTTTAGGGTACGGCTTAGGATTAGGGTACGTGTTAGGGTTAGGGTATGGATTAGGGTAAGGGTACGCGTTAGGGTTAGGGTAGTTATTAAACCGATCCCACTCTCAAGATACCCCTTAGCACGTAAAGGAATATTATTTGGGGGTCCAGCCATGGAGAAGAGTTTAGACACTAGGATAAGATAAGGAACACACCCATTATATAGAAATCACATTAGGATTCTCTTTTTAAGCTGTTCCTTAAAACACTAGTGCTTAGGAAATCTATTGGAGGCAGAAGCAGTCAAGGGTAGCCTAGGGTTAGGGTTAGGCTTAGGGTTAGGCTTAGGGTACGGCTTAAGGTACGGGTTTGGGGAGGGGTGCGGGTACGGCGTAGGGTATGGGATAGGGTTAGGGTTAGGGTTAGTGTTAGTGTTAGGGCTCGGTTTAGGGTACGGGTTAGGATTAGGGTACGTGTTAGGGTTAGGGTAGGGGTTAGGGTTAGGGTACGCGTTAGGGTTAGAGTAGTTATTAAACCTATCCCACTCTCTAGATACCCCTTAGCACGTAAAGGAATATTATTTGGGGGTCCAGCCATGGAGAAGAGTTTAGACACTAGGATAAGATAAGGAACACACCCATTATAAAGAAATCACATTAGGATTCTCTTTTTAAGCTGTTCCTTAAAACACTAGTGCTTAGGAAATCTATTGGAGGCAGAAGCAGTCAAGGGTAGCCTAGGGTTAGGGTTAGGCTCAGGGTTAGGGTTAGGGTACGGATTAGGGTACGGGTTCGGGGAGGGGTGCGGGTACGGCGTAGGGTATGGGTTAGGGTTAGGGTTAGGGTTAGTGTTAGGGTTAGGGCTCGGTTTAGGGTACGGGTTAGGAATAGGGTACGTGTTAGGGTTAGGGTAGGGGTTAGGGTTAGGGTACGCGTTAGGGTTAGGGTAGTTATTAAACCTATCCCACTCTCTAGATATCCCTTAGCACGTAAAGGAATATTATTTGGGGGTCCAGCCATGGAGAAGAGTTTAGACACTGGGATAAGATAAGGAACACACCCATTATAAAGAAATCACATTAGGATTCTCTTTTTAAGCTGTTCCTTAAAACACTAGTGCTTAGGAAATCTATTGGAGGCAGAAGCAGTCAAGGGTAGCCTAGTCTTAGGGTTAGGGATAGGGTACGGCTTAGGGTACGGGTTCGGGGAGGGGTTTCTGTACGGCGTAGGGTATGGGTTAGGGTTAGGGTTTGGGTTAGTGTTAGGGTTAGGGCTCAGTTTAGGGTACGGGTTAGGATTAGGGTACGTGTTAGGGTTAGGGTAGGGGTTAGGGTTAGGGTACGCGTTAGGGTTAGGGTAGTTATTAAACCTATCCCACTCTCTAGATATCCCTTAGCACGTAAAGGAATATTATTTGGGGGTCCAGCCATGGAGAAGAGTTTAGACACTAGGATAAGATAAGGAACACACCCATTATAAAGAAATCACATTAGGATTCTGTTTTTAAGCTGTTCCTTAAAACACTAGTGCTTAGGAAATCTATTGGAGGCAGAAGAGGTCAAGGGTAGCCTAGGGTTAGGGTTAGGCTTAGGGTTAGGGTTAGGGTACGTCTTAGGGTACGGGTTCGGGGAGGGGTGCGGGTACGGCGTAGGGTATGGGTTAGGGTTAGGGTTAGGGTTAGTGTTAGGGTTAGGGCTCGGTTTAGGGTACGGGTTAGGAATAGGGTACGTGTTAGGGTTAGGGTAGGGGTTAGGGTTAGGGTACGCGTTAGGGTTAGGGTAGTTATTAAACCTATCCCACTCTCTAGATACCCCTTAGCACGTAAAGGAATATTATTTGGGGCTCCAGCCATGGAGAAGAGTTTAGACACAGGGATAAGATAAGGAACACACGCATTATAAAGAAATCACATTAGGATTCTCTTTTTAAGCTGTTCCTTAAAACACTAGTGCTTAGGAAATCTATTGGAGGCAGAAGCAGTCAAGGGTAGCCTAGGGTTAGGGTTAGGCTTAGGGTTAGGCTTAGGGTACGGCTTAGGGTACGGGTTCAGGGAGGGGTGCGGGTACGGCATAGGGTATGGGTTAGGGTTAGGGTTAGGGTTAGGGTTAGTGTTAGGGTTAGGGCTCGGTTTAGGGTACGGGTTAGGATTAGGGTACGTGTCAGGGTTATGGTAGGGGTTAGGGTTAGGGTACGCGTTAATGTTAGGGTAGTTATTAAACCTATCCCACTCTCTAGATACCCCTTAGCACGTAAAGGAATATTATTTGGGGGTTCAGCCATGGAGAAGAGTTTACACACTAGGATAAGATAAGGAACACACCCATTATAAAGAAATCACACAAGGATTCTCTTTTTAAGCTGTTCCTTAAAACGCTAGTTCTTAGGAAATCTATTGGAGGCAGAAGCAGTCAAGGGTAGCCTAGGGTTAGGGTTAGGCTTAGGGTACGGCTTAGGGTACGGCTTAGGGTACGGGTTCGGGGAGGGGTTCGGGTACGGCGTAGGGTATGGGTTAGGGTTAGGGTTAGGGTTAGTATTAGGGTTAGGGCTCGGTTTAGGGTACGGGTTAGGATTAGGGTACGTGTCAGGGTTAGGGTATGGGTTAGGGTTAGGGTACACGTTAGGGTTAGGGTAGTTATTAAACCTATCCCACTCTCTAGATACCCCTTAGCACGTAAAGGAATATTATTTGGGGGTCCAGCCATGGAGAAGAGTTTAGACACTAGGATAAGATAAGGAACACACCCATTATAAAGAAATCACATTAGGATTCTCTTTTTAAGCTGTTCCTTACAACAGTAGTGCTGAGGAAATCTATTGGAGGCAGAAGCAGTCAAGGGTAGACTAGGGTTAGGGTTAGGCTTAGGGTTAGGGTTAGGGTACGGCTTAGGGTACGGGTTCAGGGAGGGGTTCGGGTACGGCGTAGGGTATGGGTTAGGGTTAGGGTTAGGGTTAGTGTTACGGTTAGGGCTCGGTTTAGGGTACGGTTTAGGATTAGGGTACGTGTTAGGGTTAGGGTAGGGGTTAGGGTTAGGGTACGCGTTAGGGTTAGGGTAGTCATTAAAACTACTCCACTCTCTAGATACCCCTTAGCACGTAAAGGAATATTATTTGGGGGTCCAGCCATGGAGAAGAGTTTAGACACTAGGATAAGATAAGGAACACACCCATTATAAAGAAATCACATTAGGATTCTCTTTTTAAGCTGTTCCTTAAAACACTAGTGCTTAGGAAATCTATTGGAGGCAGAAGCAGTCAAGGGTAGCCTAGGGTTAGGGTTAGGCTTAGGGTTAGGGTTAGGGTACGGCTTAGGGTACGGGTTCAGGGAGGGGTTCGGGTACGGCGTAGGGTATGGGTTAGGGTTAGGGTTAGGGTTAGTATTAGGGTAAG
Organism: Balaenoptera borealis; assembly: GCF_965194805.1. Taxonomy (NCBI): domain Eukaryota; kingdom Metazoa; phylum Chordata; class Mammalia; order Artiodactyla; family Balaenopteridae; genus Balaenoptera; species Balaenoptera borealis. Next base: position 51,618 of record NW_028122479.1, on the reverse strand, counting down.
GGCTCGGTTTAGGGTACGGGTTAGGATTAGGGTACGTGTTAGGGTTAGGGTAGGGGTTAGGGTTAGGGTACGCGTTAGGGTTAGCGTAGTTATTAAACCTATCCCAGTCTCTAGATACCCCTTAGCACGTAAAGGAATATTATTTGGGGGTCCAGGCATGGAGAAGAGTTTAGACACTAGGATAAGATAAGGAACACACCCATTATTAAGAAATCACATTAGGATTCTCTTTTTAAGCTGTTCCTTAAAACACTAGTGCTTAGGAAGTGTATTGGAGGCAGAAGCAGTCAAGGGTAGCCTAGGGTTAGGGTTAGGCTTAGGGTTAGGCTTAGGGTACGGCTTAGGGTACGGTTTCGGGGAGGGGTTCAGGTACGGCGTAGGGTATGGGTTAGGGTTAGGGTTAGGGTTAGGGTTAGTGTTAGGGTTAGGGCTCGGTTTAGGGTACGGCTTAGTATTAGGGTACGCGTTAGGGTTAGGGTAGGGGTTAGGGTTAGGGTACGCGTTAGGGTTAGGGTAGTTATTAAACCTATCCCACTCTCTAGATACCCTTTAGCACGTAAAGGAATATTATTTGGGGGTCCAGCCATGGAGAAGAGTTTAGACACTAGGATAAGATAAGGAACACACCCATTATAAAGAAATCACATTAGGATTCTCTTTTTAAGCTGTTCCTTAAAACACTAGTGCTTAGGAAATCTATTGGAGGCAGAAGCAGTCAAGGGTAGCCTAGGGTTAGGGTTAGGCTTAGGGTTAGGGTTAGGGTACGGCTTAGGGTACGGGTTCAGGGAGGGGTGCGGGTACGGCGTAGGGCATGGGTTAGGGTTAGGGTTAGGGTTAGTGTTAGGGTTAGGGCTCGGTTTAGGGTACGGGTTAGGAATAGGGCACGTGTTAGGGTTAGGGTAGGGGTTAGGGTTAGGGTACGCATTAGGGTTAGGGTAGTTATTAAACCTATCCCACTCTCTAGACACCCCTTAGCACGTAAAGGAATATTATTTGGGGGTTCAGCCATGGAGAAGAGTTTACACACTGGGATAAGATAAGGAACACACCCATTATAAAGAAATCACATTAGGATTCTCTTTTTAAGCTGTTCCTTAAAACACTAGTGCTTAGGAAATCTATTGGAGGCAGAAGCAGTCAAGGGTAGCCTAGGGTTAGGGTTAGGCTCAGGGTTAGGCTTAGGGTACGGCTTAGGGTACGGGTTCGGGGAGGGGTGCGGGTACGACGTAGGGTATGGGTTAGGGTTAGGGTTAGGGTTAGTGATAGGGTTAGGGCTCGGTTTAGGGTACGGGTTAGGAATAGGGCACGTGTTAGGGTTAGGGTAGGGGTTAGGGTTAGTGTACGCGTTAGGGTTAGGGTAGTTATTAAACCTATCCCACTCTCTAGATACCCCTTAGCACGTAAAGGAATATTATTTGGGGGTCCAGCCATGGAGAAGAGTTTAGACACTAGGATAAGATAAGGAACACACCCATTATAAAGAAATCACATTAGGATTCTCTTTTTAAGCTGTGCCTTAAAACACTAGTGCTTAGGAAATCTATTGGAGGCAGAAGCAGTCAAGGGTAGCCTAGGCTTCGGGTTAGGGATAGGGTACAGCTTAGGGTACGGGTTCGGGGAGGGGTTTCTGTACGGCGTAGGGTATGGGTTAGGGTTAGGGTTAGGGTTAGTGTTAGGGTTAGGGCTCGGTTTAGGGTACGGGTTAGGATTAGGGTACGTGTTAGGGTTAGGGTAGGGGTTAGGGTTAGGGTACGCGTTAGGGTTAGGGTAGTTATTAAACCTATCCCACTCTCTAGATATCCCTTAGCACGTAAAGGAATATTATTTGGGGGTCCAGCCATGGAGAAGAGTTTAGACACTAGGATAAGATAAGGAACACACCCATTATAAAGAAATCACATTAGGATTCTCTTTTTAAGCTGTTCCTTAAAACACTAGTGCTTAGGAAATCTATTGGAGGCAGAAGCAGTCAAGGGTAGCCTAGGGTTAGGGTTAGGCTCAGGGTTAGGGTTAGGGTACGGATTAGGGTACGGGTTCGGGGAGGGGTGCGGGTACGGCGTAGGGTATGGGTTAGGGTTAGGGTTAGGGTTAGTGTTAAGGTTAGGGCTCGGTTTAGGGTACGGGTTAGGAATAGGGTACGTGTTAGGGTTAGGGTAGGGGTTAGGGTTAGGGTACGTGTTAGGGTTAGGGTAGTTATTAAACCTATCCCACTCTCTAGATACCCCTTAGCACGTAAAGGAATATTATTTAGGGGTCCAGCCATGGAGAAGAGTTTAGACACTAGGATAAGATAAGGAACACACCCATTATAAAGAAATCACATTAGGATTTTCTTTTTAAGCTGTTCCTTAATACACTAGTGCTTAGGAAATCTATTGGAGGCAGAAGCAGTCAAGGGTAGCCTAGGGTTAGGGTTAGGCTTAGGGTTAGGGTTAGGGTACGGCTTAGGGTACGGGTTCAGGGAGGGGTGCGGGTACGGCATAGGGCATGGTTTAGGGTTAGGGTTAGGGTTAGTGTTAGGGTTAGGGCTCGGTTTAGGGTACGGGTTAGGAATAGGGTACGTGTTAGGGTTAGGGTAGGGGTTAGGGTTAGGGTACGCATTAGGGTTAGGGTAGTTATTAAACCTATCCCACTCTCTAGACACCCCTTAGCACGTAAAGGAATATTATTTGGGGGTTCAGCCATGGAGAAGAGTTTACACACTGGGATAAGATAAGGAACACACCCATTATAAAGAAATCACATTAGGATTCTCTTTTTAAGCTGTTCCTTAAAACACTAGTGCTTAGGAAATCTATTGGAGGCAGAAGCAGTCAAGGGTAGCCTAGGGTTAGGGTTAGGCTCAGGGTTAGGCTTAGGGTACGGCTTAGGGTACGGGTTCGGGGAGGGGTGCGGGTACGGCGTAGGGTATGGGTTAGGGTTAGGGTTAGGGTTAGTGATAGGGTTAGGGCTCTGTTTAGGGTACGGGTTAGGATTAGGGTACGTGTTAGGGTTAGGGTAGGGGTTAGGGTTAGGGTACACGTAAGGGTTAGGGTAGTTATTAAACCTATCCCACTCTCTAGATACCCCTTAGCACGTAAAGGAATATTATTTGGGGGTCCAGCCATGGAGAAGAGTTTAGACACTGGGATAAGATAAGGAACAGACCCATTATAAAAAATCACATTAGGATTCTCTTTTTAAGCTGTTCCTTAAAACACTAGTGCTTAGGAAATCTATTGGATGCAGAAGCAGTCAAGGGTAGCCTAAGGTTAGGGTTAGGCTTAGGGTACGGCTTAGGGTACGGGTTCGGGGAGGGGTGCGGGTACGGCATAGGGTATGGGTTAGGGTTAGGGTTAGTGTTAGGGTTAGGGCTCGGTTTAGGGTACGGGTTAGGATTAGGGTACGTGTTAGGGTTAGGGTAGGGGTTAGGGTTAGGGTACGCGTTAGGGTTAGGGTAGTTATTAAACCTATCCCTCTCTCTAGATACCCCTTAGCATGTAAAGGAATATTATTTGGGGGTCCAGCCATGGAGAAGAGTTTAGACACTAGGATAAGATAAGGAACACACCCATTATAAAGAAATCACATTAGGATTCTCTTTTTAAGCTGTTCCTTAAAACACTAGTGCTTAGGAAATCTATTGGAGGCAGAAGCAGTCAAGGGTAGCCTAGGGTTAGGGTTAGGCTTAGGGTTAGGGTCAGGGTACGGCTTAGGGTACGGGTTCGGGGAGGGGTGCGGGTACGGCGTAGGGTATGGGTTAGGGTTAGGGTTAGGGTTAGTGTTAGGGTTAGGGCTCGGTTTAGGGTACGGGTTGGGAATAGGGTACGTGTTAGGGTTAGGGTAGGGGTTAGGGTTAGGGTACGCGTTAGGGTTAGGGTAGTTATTAAACCTATCCCACTCTCTAGATACCCCTTAGCACGTAAAGGAATATTATTTGGGGGTCCAGCCATGGAGAAGAGTTTAGACACTAGGATAAGATAAGGAACACACCCATTATAAAGAAATCACATTAGGATTCTCTTTTTAAGCTGTTCCTTAAAACACTAGTGGTTAGGAAATCTATTGGAGGCAGAAGCAGTCAAGGGTAGCCTAGGGTTAGGGTTAGGCTTAGGGTTAGGCTTAGGGTACGGCTTAGGGTACGGGTTCGGGGAGGGGTGCGGGTACGGCGTAGGGTATGGGTTGGGGTTAGGGTTAGGGTTAGTGTTAGGGTTAGGGCTCGGTTTAGGGTACGGCTTAGGATTAGGGTACGAGTTAGGGTTAGGGTATGGATTAGGGTAAGGGTACGCGTTAGGGTTAGGGTAGTTATTAAACCTATCCCACTCTCAAGATACCCCTTAGCACGTAAAGGAATATTATTTGGGGGTCCAGCCATGGAGAAGAGTTTAGACACTAGGATAAGATAAGGAACACACCCATTATATAGAAATCACATTAGGATTCTCTTTTTAAGCTGTTCCTTAAAACACTAGTGCTTAGGAAATCTATTGGAGGCAGAAGCAGTCAAGGGTAGCCTAGGGTTAGGGTTAGGCTTAGGGTTAGGCTTAGGGTACGGCTTAGGGTACGGGTTTGGGGAGGGGTGCGGGTACGGCGTAGGGTATGGGATAGGGTTAGGGTTAGGGTTAGTGTTAGTGTTAGGGCTCGGTTTAGGGTACGGGTTAGGATTAGGGTACGTGTTAGGGTTAGGGTAGGGGTTAGGGTTAGGGTACGCGTTAGGGTTAGAGTAGTTATTAAACCTATCCCACTCTCTAGATACCCCTTAGCACGTAAAGGAATATTATTTGGGGGTCCAGCCATGGAGAAGAGTTTAGACACTAGGATAAGATAAGGAACACACCCATTATAAAGAAATCACATTAGGATTCTCTTTTTAAGCTGTTCCTTAAAACACTAGTGCTTAGGAAATCTATTGGAGGCAGAAGCAGTCAAGGGTAGCCTAGGGTTAGGGTTAGGCTCAGGGTTAGGGTTAGGGTACGGATTAGGGTACGGGTTCGGGGAGGGGTGCGGGTACGGCGTAGGGTATGGGTTAGGGTTAGGGTTAGGGTTAGTGTTAGGGTTAGGGCTCGGTTTAGGGTACGGGTTAGGAATAGGGTACGTGTTAGGGTTAGCGTAGGGGTTAGGGTTAGGGTACGCGTTAGGGTTAGGGTAGTTATTAAACCTATCCCACTCTCTAGATATCCCTTAGCACGTAAAGGAATATTATTTGGGAGTCCAGCCATGGAGAAGAGTTTAGACACTGGGATAAGATAAGGAACACACCCATTATAAAGAAATCACATTAGGATTCTCTTTTTAAGCTGTTCCTTAAAACACTAGTGCTTAGGAAATCTATTGGAGGCAGAAGCAGTCAAGGGTAGCCTAGGGTTAGGGTTAGGCTTAGGGTTAGGCTTAGGGTACGGCTTAGGGTACGGGTTCGGGGAGGGGTGCGGGTACGGCGTAGGGTATGGGTTAGGGTTAGGGTTAGGGTTAGTGTTAGGGTTAGGGCTCGGTTTAGGGTACGGGTTAGGATTAGGGTACGTGTTAGGGTTAGGGTAGGGGTTAGGGTTAGGGTACGCGTTAGGGTTAGGGTAGTTATTAAACCTATCCCACTCTCTAGATACCCCTTAGCACGTAAAGGAATATTATTTGGGGGTCCAGCCATGGAGAAGAGTTTAGACACTGGGATAAGATAAGGAACACACCCATTATAAAGAAATCACATTAGGATTCTCTTTTTAAGCTGTTCCTTAAAACACTAGTGCTTAGGAAATCTATTGGAGGCAGAAGCAGTCAAGGGTAGCCTAGGGTTAGGGTTAGGCTCAGGGTTAGGGTTAGGGTACGGATTAGGGTACGGGTTCGGGGAGGGGTGCGGGTATGGCGTAGGGTATGGGTTAGGGTTAGGGTTAGGGTTAGTGTTAGGGTTAGGGCTCGGTTTAGGGTACGGGTTAGGAATAGGGTACGTGTTAGGGTTAGGGTAGGGGTGAGGGTTAGGGTACGCGTTAGGGTTAGAGTAGTTATTAAACCTATCCCACTCTCTAGATACCCCTTAGCACGTAAAGGAATATTATTTGGGGGTCCAGCCATGGAGAAGAGTTTAGACACTAGGATAAGATAAGGAACACACCCATTATAAAGAAATCACATTAGGATTCTCTTTTTAAGCTGTTCTTTAAAACACTAGTGCTTAGGAAATCTATTGGAGGCAGAAGCAGTCAAGGGTAGCCTAGGGTTAGGGTTAGGCTTAGAGTTAGGCTTAGGGTACGGCTTAGGGTACGGGTTCGGGGAGGGGTTCGAGTACGGCGTAGGGTATGGGTTAGGGTTAGGGTTAGGGTTAGTGTTAGGGTTAGGGCTCGGTTTAGGGTACGGGTTAGGATTAGGGTACGTGTTAGGGTTAGGGTAGGGGTTAGGGTTAGGGTACGCGTTAGGGTTAGGGTAGTTATTAAACCTATCCCACTCTCTAGATACCCCTTAGCACGTAAAGGAATATTATTTGGGGGTCCAGACATGGAGAAGAGTTTAGACACTAGGATAAGATAAGGAACACACCCATTATATAGAAATCACATTAGGATTCTCTTTTTAAGCTGTTCCTTAAAACACTAGTGCTTAGGAAATCTATTGGAGGCAGAAGCAGTCAAGGGTAGCCTAGGGTTAGGGTTAGGCTTAGGTTTAGGGTTAGGGTACGGCTTAGGGTACGGGTTTGGGGAGGGGTGCGGGTACGGCGTAGGGTATGGGATAGGGTTAGGGTTAGGGTTAGTGTTAGTGTTAGGGCTCGGTTTAGGGTACGGGTTAGGATTAGGGTACGTGTTAGGGTTAGGGTAGGGGTTAGGGTTAGGGTACGCGTTAGGGTTAGAGTAGTTATTAAACCTATCCCACTCTCTAGATACCCCTTAGCACGTAAAGGAATATTATTTGGGGGTCCAGCCATGGAGAAGAATTTAGACACTAGGATAAGATAAGGAACACACCCATTATAAAGAAATCACATTAGGATTCTCTTTTTAAGCTGTTCCTTAAAACACTAGTGCTTAGGAAATCTATTGGAGGCAGAAGCAGTCAAGGGTAGCCTAGGGTTAGGGTTAGGCTCAGGGTTAGGGTTAGGGTACGGATTAGGGTACGGGTTCGGGGAGGGGTGCGGGTACGGCGTAGGGTATGGGTTAGGGTTAGGGTTAGGGTTAGTGTTAGGGTTAGGGCTCGGTTTAGGGTACGGGTTAGGAATAGGGTACGTGTTAGGGTTTGGGTAGGGGTTAGGGTTAGGGTACGCGTTAGGGTTAGGGTAGTTATTAAACCTATCCCACTCTCTAGATATCCCTTAGCACGTAAAGGAATATTATTTGGGGGTCCAGCCATGGAGAAGAGTTTAGACACTGGGATAAGATAAGGAACACACCCATTATAAAGAAATCACATTAGGATTCTCTTTTTAAGCTGTTCCTTAAAACACTAGTGCTTAGGAAATCTATTGGAGGCAGAAGCAGTCAAGGGTAGCCTAGGGTTAGGGTTAGGCTTAGGGTTAGGCTTAGGGTACGGCTTAGGGTACGGGTTCGGGGAGGGGTGCGGGTACGGCGTAGGGTATGGGTTAGGGTTAGGGTTAGGGTTAGTGTTAGGGTTAGGGCTCGGTTTAGGGTACGGGTTAGGATTAGGGTACGTGTTAGGGTTAGGGTAGGGGTTAGGGTTAGGGTACGCGTTAGGGTTAGGGTAGTTATTAAACCTATCCCACTCTCTAGATACCCCTTAGCACGTAAAGGAATATTATTTGGGGGTCCAGCCATGGAGAAGAGTTTAGACACTGGGATAAGATAAGGAACACACCCATTATAAAGAAATCACATTAGGATTCTCTTTTTAAGCTGTTCCTTAAAACACTAGTGCTTAGGAAATCTATTGGAGGCAGAAGCAGTCAAGGGTAGCCTAGGGTTAGGGTTAGGCTCAGGGTTAGGGTTAGGGTACGGATTAGGGTACGGGTTCGGGGAGGGGTGCGGGTACGGCGTAGGGTATGGGTTAGGGTTAGGGTTAGGGTTAGTGTTAGGGTTAGGGCTCGGTTTAGGGTACGGGTTAGGAATAGGGTACGTGTTAGGGTTAGCGTAGGGGTTAGGGTTAGGGTACGCGTTAGGGTTAGGGTAGTTATTAAACCTATCCCACTCTCTAGACACCCCTTAGCACGTAAAGGAATATTATTTGGGGGTCCAGCCATGGAGAAGAGTTTAGACACTAGGATAAGATAAGGAACACACCCATTATAAAGAAATCACATTAGGATTCTCTTTTTAAGCTGTTCTTTAAAACACTAGTGCTTAGGAAATCTATTGGAGGCAGAAGCAGTCAAGGGTAGCCTAGGGTTAGGGTTAGGCTTAGAGTTAGGCTTAGGGTACGGCTTAGGGTACGGGTTCGGGGAGGGGTTCGAGTACGGCGTAGGGTATGGGTTAGGGTTAGGGTTAGGGTTAGTGTTAGGGTTAGGGCTCGGTTTAGGGTACGGGTTAGGATTAGGGTACGTGTTAGGGTTAGGGTAGGGGTTAGGGTTAGGGTACGCGTTAGGGTTAGGGTAGTTATTAAACCTATCCCACTCTCTAGATACCCCTTAGCACGTAAAGGAATATTATTTGGGGGTCCAGACATGGAGAAGAGTTTAGACACTAGGATAAGATAAGGAACACACCCATTATATAGAAATCACATTAGGATTCTCTTTTTAAGCTGTTCCTTAAAACACTAGTGCTTAGGAAATCTATTGGAGGCAGAAGCAGTCAAGGGTAGCCTAGGGTTAGGGTTAGGCTTAGGTTTAGGGTTAGGGTACGGCTTAGGGTACGGGTTTGGGGAGGGGTGCGGGTACGGCGTAGGGTATGGGATAGGGTTAGGGTTAGGGTTAGTGTTAGTGTTAGGGCTCGGTTTAGGGTACGGGTTAGGATTAGGGTACGTGTTAGGGTTAGGGTAGGGGTTAGGGTTAGGGTACGCGTTAGGGTTAGAGTAGTTATTAAACCTATCCCACTCTCTAGATACCCCTTAGCACGTAAAGGAATATTATTTGGGGGTCCAGCCATGGAGAAGAATTTAGACACTAGGATAAGATAAGGAACACACCCATTATAAAGAAATCACATTAGGATTCTCTTTTTAAGCTGTTCCTTAAAACACTAGTGCTTAGGAAATCTATTGGAGGCAGAAGCAGTCAAGGGTAGCCTAGGGTTAGGGTTAGGCTCAGGGTTAGGGTTAGGGTACGGATTAGGGTACGGGTTCGGGGAGGGGTGCGGGTACGGCGTAGGGTATGGGTTAGGGTTAGGGTTAGGGTTAGTGTTAGGGTTAGGGCTCGGTTTAGGGTACGGGTTAGGAATAGGGTACGTGTTAGGGTTTGGGTAGGGGTTAGGGTTAGGGTACGCGTTAGGGTTAGGGTAGTTATTAAACCTATCCCACTCTCTAGATATCCCTTAGCACGTAAAGGAATATTATTTGGGGGTCCAGCCATGGAGAAGAGTTTAGACACTGGGATAAGATAAGGAACACACCCATTATAAAGAAATCACATTAGGATTCTCTTTTTAAGCTGTTCCTTAAAACACTAGTGCTTAGGAAATCTATTGGAGGCAGAAGCAGTCAAGGGTAGCCTAGGGTTAGGGTTAGGCTTAGGGTTAGGCTTAGGGTACGGCTTAGGGTACGGGTTCGGGGAGGGGTGCGGGTACGGCGTAGGGTATGGGTTAGGGTTAGGGTTAGGGTTAGTGTTAGGGTTAGGGCTCGGTTTAGGGTACGGGTTAGGATTAGGGTACGTGTTAGGGTTAGGGTAGGGGTTAGGGTTAGGGTACGCGTTAGGGTTAGGGTAGTTATTAAACCTATCCCACTCTCTAGATACCCCTTAGCACGTAAAGGAATATTATTTGGGGGTCCAGCCATGGAGAAGAGTTTAGACACTGGGATAAGATAAGGAACACACCCATTATAAAGAAATCACATTAGGATTCTCTTTTTAAGCTGTTCCTTAAAACACTAGTGCTTAGGAAATCTATTGGAGGCAGAAGCAGTCAAGGGTAGCCTAGGGTTAGGGTTAGGCTCAGGGTTAGGGTTAGGGTACGGATTAGGGTACGGGTTCGGGGAGGGGTGCGGGTACGGCGTAGGGTATGGGTTAGGGTTAGGGTTAGGGTTAGTGTTAGGGTTAGGGCTCGGTTTAGGGTACGGGTTAGGAATAGGGTACGTGTTAGGGTTAGCGTAGGGGTTAGGGTTAGGGTACGCGTTAGGGTTAGGGTAGTTATTAAACCTATCCCACTCTCTAGATATCCCTTAGCACGTAAAGGAATATTATTTGGGAGTCCAGCCATGGAGAAGAGTTTAGACACTGGGATAAGATAAGGAACACACCCATTATAAAGAAATCACATTAGGATTCTCTTTTTAAGCTGTTCCTTAAAACACTAGTGCTTAGGAAATCTATTGGAGGCAGAAGCAGTCAAGGGTAGCCTAGGGTTAGGGTTAGGCTTAGGGTTAGGCTTAGGGTACGGCTTAGGGTACGGGTTCGGGGAGGGGTGCGGGTACGGCGTAGGGTATGGGTTAGGGTTAGGGTTAGGGTTAGTGTTAGGGTTAGGGCTCGGTTTAGGGTACGGGTTAGGATTAGGGTACGTGTTAGGGTTAGGGTAGGGGTTAGGGTTAGGGTACGCGTTAGGGTTAGGGTAGTTATTAAACCTATCCCACTCTCTAGATACCCCTTAGCACGTAAAGGAATATTATTTGGGGGTCCAGCCATGGAGAAGAGTTTAGACACTGGGATAAGATAAGGAACACACCCATTATAAAGAAATCACATTAGGATTCTCTTTTTAAGCTGTTCCTTAAAACACTAGTGCTTAGGAAATCTATTGGAGGCAGAAGCAGTCAAGGGTAGCCTAGGGTTAGGGTTAGGCTCAGGGTTAGGGTTAGGGTACGGATTAGGGTACGGGTTCGGGGAGGGGTGCGGGTACGGCGTAGGGTATGGGTTAGGGTTAGGGTTAGGGTTAGTGTTAGGGTTAGGGCTCGGTTTAGGGTACGGGTTAGGAATAGGGTACGTGTTAGGGTTAGCGTAGGGGTTAGGGTTAGGGTACGCGTTAGGGTTAGGGTAGTTATTAAACCTATCCCACTCTCTAGATATCCCTTAGCACGTAAAGGAATATTATTTGGGAGTCCAGCCATGGAGAAGAGTTTAGACACTGGGATAAGATAAGGAACACACCCATTATAAAGAAATCACATTAGGATTCTCTTTTTAAGCTGTTCCTTAAAACACTAGTGCTTAGGAAATCTATTGGAGGCAGAAGCAGTCAAGGGTAGCCTAGGGTTAGGGTTAGGCTTAGGGTTAGGCTTAGGGTACGGCTTAGGGTACGGGTTCGGGGAGGGGTGCGGGTACGGCGTAGGGTATGGGTTAGGGTTAGGGTTAGGGTTAGTGTTAGGGTTAGGGCTCGGTTTAGGGTACGGGTTAGGATTAGGGTACGTGTTAGGGTTAGGGTAGGGGTTAGGGTTAGGGTACGCGTTAGGGTTAGGGTAGTTATTAAACCTATCCCACTCTCTAGATACCCCTTAGCACGTAAAGGAATATTATTTGGGGGTCCAGCCATGGAGAAGAGTTTAGACACTGGGATAAGATAAGGAACACACCCATTATAAAGAAATCACATTAGGATTCTCTTTTTAAGCTGTTCCTTAAAACACTAGTGCTTAGGAAATCTATTGGAGGCAGAAGCAGTCAAGGGTAGCCTAGGGTTAGGGTTAGGCTCAGGGTTAGGGTTAGGGTACGGATTAGGGTACGGGTTCGGGGAGGGGTGCGGGTATGGCGTAGGGTATGGGTTAGGGTTAGGGTTAGGGTTAGTGTTAGGGTTAGGGCTCGGTTTAGGGTACGGGTTAGGAATAGGGTACGTGTTAGGGTTAGGGTAGGGGTGAGGGTTAGGGTACGCGTTAGGGTTAGAGTAGTTATTAAACCTATCCCACTCTCTAGATACCCCTTAGCACGTAAAGGAATATTATTTGGGGGTCCAGCCATGGAGAAGAGTTTAGACACTAGGATAAGATAAGGAACACACCCATTATAAAGAAATCACATTAGGATTCTCTTTTTAAGCTGTTCTTTAAAACACTAGTGCTTAGGAAATCTATTGGAGGCAGAAGCAGTCAAGGGTAGCCTAGGGTTAGGGTTAGGCTTAGAGTTAGGCTTAGGGTACGGCTTAGGGTACGGGTTCGGGGAGGGGTTCGAGTACGGCGTAGGGTATGGGTTAGGGTTAGGGTTAGGGTTAGTGTTAGGGTTAGGGCTCGGTTTAGGGTACGGGTTAGGATTAGGGTACGTGTTAGGGTTAGGGTAGGGGTTAGGGTTAGGGTACGCGTTAGGGTTAGGGTAGTTATTAAACCTATCCCACTCTCTAGATACCCCTTAGCACGTAAAGGAATATTATTTGGGGGTCCAGACATGGAGAAGAGTTTAGACACTAGGATAAGATAAGGAACACACCCATTATATAGAAATCACATTAGGATTCTCTTTTTAAGCTGTTCCTTAAAACACTAGTGCTTAGGAAATCTATTGGAGGCAGAAGCAGTCAAGGGTAGCCTAGGGTTAGGGTTAGGCTTAGGTTTAGGGTTAGGGTACGGCTTAGGGTACGGGTTTGGGGAGGGGTGCGGGTACGGCGTAGGGTATGGGATAGGGTTAGGGTTAGGGTTAGTGTTAGTGTTAGGGCTCGGTTTAGGGTACGGGTTAGGATTAGGGTACGTGTTAGGGTTAGGGTAGGGGTTAGGGTTAGGGTACGCGTTAGGGTTAGAGTAGTTATTAAACCTATCCCACTCTCTAGATACCCCTTAGCACGTAAAGGAATATTATTTGGGGGTCCAGCCATGGAGAAGAATTTAGACACTAGGATAAGATAAGGAACACACCCATTATAAAGAAATCACATTAGGATTCTCTTTTTAAGCTGTTCCTTAAAACACTAGTGCTTAGGAAATCTATTGGAGGCAGAAGCAGTCAAGGGTAGCCTAGGGTTAGGGTTAGGCTCAGGGTTAGGGTTAGGGTACGGATTAGGGTACGGGTTCGGGGAGGGGTGCGGGTACGGCGTAGGGTATGGGTTAGGGTTAGGGTTAGGGTTAGTGTTAGGGTTAGGGCTCGGTTTAGGGTACGGGTTAGGAATAGGGTACGTGTTAGGGTTTGGGTAGGGGTTAGGGTTAGGGTACGCGTTAGGGTTAGGGTAGTTATTAAACCTATCCCACTCTCTAGATATCCCTTAGCACGTAAAGGAATATTATTTGGGGGTCCAGCCATGGAGAAGAGTTTAGACACTGGGATAAGATAAGGAACACACCCATTATAAAGAAATCACATTAGGATTCTCTTTTTAAGCTGTTCCTTAAAACACTAGTGCTTAGGAAATCTATTGGAGGCAGAAGCAGTCAAGGGTAGCCTAGGGTTAGGGTTAGGCTTAGGGTTAGGCTTAGGGTACGGCTTAGGGTACGGGTTCGGGGAGGGGTGCGGGTACGGCGTAGGGTATGGGTTAGGGTTAGGGTTAGGGTTAGTGTTAGGGTTAGGGCTCGGTTTAGGGTACGGGTTAGGATTAGGGTACGTGTTAGGGTTAGGGTAGGGGTTAGGGTTAGGGTACGCGTTAGGGTTAGGGTAGTTATTAAACCTATCCCACTCTCTAGATACCCCTTAGCACGTAAAGGAATATTATTTGGGGGTCCAGCCATGGAGAAGAGTTTAGACACTGGGATAAGATAAGGAACACACCCATTATAAAGAAATCACATTAGGATTCTCTTTTTAAGCTGTTCCTTAAAACACTAGTGCTTAGGAAATCTATTGGAGGCAGAAGCAGTCAAGGGTAGCCTAGGGTTAGGGTTAGGCTCAGGGTTAGGGTTAGGGTACGGATTAGGGTACGGGTTCGGGGAGGGGTGCGGGTATGGCGTAGGGTATGGGTTAGGGTTAGGGTTAGGGTTAGTGTTAGGGTTAGGGCTCGGTTTAGGGTACGGGTTAGGAATAGGGTACGTGTTAGGGTTAGGGTAGGGGTGAGGGTTAGGGTACGCGTTAGGGTTAGAGTAGTTATTAAACCTATCCCACTCTCTAGATACCCCTTAGCACGTAAAGGAATATTATTTGGGGGTCCAGCCATGGAGAAGAGTTTAGACACTAGGATAAGATAAGGAACACACCCATTATAAAGAAATCACATTAGGATTCTCTTTTTAAGCTGTTCTTTAAAACACTAGTGCTTAGGAAATCTATTGGAGGCAGAAGCAGTCAAGGGTAGCCTAGGGTTAGGGTTAGGCTTAGAGTTAGGCTTAGGGTACGGCTTAGGGTACGGGTTCGGGGAGGGGTTCGAGTACGGCGTAGGGTATGGGTTAGGGTTAGGGTTAGGGTTAGTGTTAGGGTTAGGGCTCGGTTTAGGGTACGGGTTAGGATTAGGGTACGTGTTAGGGTTAGGGTAGGGGTTAGGGTTAGGGTACGCGTTAGGGTTAGGGTAGTTATTAAACCTATCCCACTCTCTAGATACCCCTTAGCACGTAAAGGAATATTATTTGGGGGTCCAGACATGGAGAAGAGTTTAGACACTAGGATAAGATAAGGAACACACCCATTATATAGAATTCACATTAGGATTCTCTTTTTAAGCTGTTCCTTAAAACACTAGTGCTTAGGAAATCTATTGGAGGCAGAAGCAGTCAAGGGTAGCCTAGGGTTAGGGTTAGGCTTAGGTTTAGGGTTAGGGTACGGCTTAGGGTACGGGTTCGGGGAGGGGTGCGGGTACGGCGTAGGGTATGGGTTAGGTTTAGGGTTAGGGTTAGTGTTATGGTTAGGGCTCGGTTTAGGGTATGGGTTAGGAATAGGGTACGTGTTAGGGTTAGGGTAGGGGTTAGGGTTAGGGTACGCGTTAGGGTTAGGGTAGTTATTAAACCTATCCCACTCTCTAGACACCCCTTAGCACGTAAAGGAATATTATTTGGGGGTTCAGCCATGGAGAAGAGTTTACACACTGGGATAAGATAAGGAACACACCCATTATAAAGAAATCACATTAGGATTCTCTTTTTAAGCTGTTCCTTAAATCACTAGTGCTTAGGAAATCTATTGGAGGCAGAAGCAGTCAAGGGTAGCCTAGGGTTAGGGTTAGGCTCAGGGTTAGGCTTAGGGTACGGCCTAGGGTACGGGTTCGGGGAGGGGTTCGGGTATGGCGTAGGGTATGGGTTAGGGTTAGGGTTAGGGTTAGTGTTAGGGTTAGGGCTCGGTTTAGGGTACGGGTTAGGATTAGGGTACGTGTTAGGGTTAGGGTAGGGGTTAGGGATAGGGTACGCGTTAGGGTTAGGGTAGGCGTTAGGGTTAGGGTACGCGTTAGGGTTAGGGTAGTTATTAAACCTATCCCACTCTCTAGATACCCCTTAGCACGTAAAGGAATATTATTTGGGGGTCCAGCCATGGAGAAGAGTTTAGACACTAGGATAAGATAAGGAACACACCCATTATAAAGAAATCACATTAGGATTCTCTTTTTAAGCTGTTCCTTAAAACACTAGTGCTTAGGAAATCTATTGGAGGCAGAAGCATTCAAGGGTAGCCTAGGGTTAGGGTTAGGCTTAGGGTTAGGGTTAGGGTACGGCTTAGGGTACGGGTTCGGGGAGGGGTGCGGGTACGGCGTAGGGTATGGGTTAGGGTTAGGGTTAGGGTTAGGGTTAGTTTTAGGGTTAGGGCTCGGTTTAGGGTACGGGTTAGGAATAGGGTACGTGTTAGGGTTAGGGTAGGGGTTAGGGTTAGGGTACGCGTTAGGGTTAGGGTAGTTATTAAACCTATCCCACTCTCTAGACACCCCTTAGCACGTAAAGGAATATTATTTGGGGGTTCAGCCATGGAGAAGAGTTTAGACACTGGGATAAGATAAGGAACACACCCATTATAAAGAAATCACATTAGGATTCTCTTTTTAAGCTGTTCCTTAAAACACTAGTGCTTAGGAAATCTATTGGAGGCAGAAGCAGTCAAGGGTAGCCTAGGGTTAGGGTTAGGCTTAGGGTTAGGCTTAGGGTACGGCTTAGGGTACGGGTTCGGGGAGGGGTGCGGGTACGGCATAGGGTATGGGTTAGGGTTAGGGTTAGGGTTAGTGTTAGGGTTAGGGCTCGGGTTAGGGTACGGGTTAGGATTAGGGTACGTGTTAGGGTTAGGGTAGGGGTTAGGGTTAGGGTACGCGTTAGGGTTAGGGTAGTTATTAAACCTATCCCACTCTCTAGATACCCCTTAGCACGTAAAGGAATATTATTTGGGGGTCCAGCCATGGAGAAGAGTTTAGACACTAGGATAAGATAAGGAACACACCCATTATAAAGAAATCACATTAGGATTCTCTTTTTAAGCTGTTCCTTAAAACACTAGTGCTTAGGAAATCTATTGGAGGCAGAAGCAGTCAAGGGTAGCCTAGGGTTAGGGTTAGGCTTAGGGTTAGGGTTAGGGTACGGCTTAGGGTACGGGTTCGGGGAGGGGTGCGGGTACGGTGTAGGGTATGGGTTAGGGTTAGGGTTAGGGTTAGTGTTAGGGTTAGGGCTCGGTTTAGGGTATGGTTAGGAATAGGGTACGTGTTAGGGTTAGGGTAGGGGTTAGGGTACGCGTTAGGGTTAGGGTAGTTATTAAACCTATCCCACTCTCTAGATACCCCTTAGCACGTAAAGGAATATTATTTGGGGGTCCAGCCATGGAGAAGAGTTTAGACACTAGGATAAGATAAGGAACACACCCATTATAAAGAAATCACATTAGGATTCTCTTTTTAAGCTGTTCCTTAAAACACTAGTGCTTAGGAAATCTATTGGAGGCAGAAGCAGTCAAGGGTAGCCTAGGGTTAGGGTTAGGCTTAGGGTTAGGGTTAGGGTACGTCTTAGGGTACAGGTTCGGGGAGGGGTGCGGGTACGGCATAGGGTATGGGTTAGGGTTAGGGTTAGGGTTAGTGTTAGGGTTAGGGCTCGGTTTAGGGTACGGGTTAGGAATAGGGTACGTGTTAGGGTTAGGGTAGGGGTTAGGGTTAGGGTACGCGTTAGGGTTAGGGTAGTTATTAAACCTATCCCACTCTCTAGATATCCCTTAGCACGTAAAGGAATATTATTTGGGGGTCCAGCCATGGAGAAGAGTTTAGACACTAGGATAAGATAAGGAACACACCCATTATAAAGAAATCACATTAGGATTCTCTTTTTAAGCTGTTCCTTAAAACACTAGTGCTTAGGAAATCTATTGGAGGCAAAAGAGGTCAAGGGTAGCCTAGGGTTAGGGTTAGGCTTAGGGTTAGGGTTAGGGTACGGCTTAGGGTACGGGTTCGGGGAGGGGTGCGGGTACGGCGTAGGGTATGGGTTAGGGTTAGGGTTAGGGTTAGTGTTAGGGTTAGGGCTCGGTTTAGGGTACGGGTTAGGAATAGGGTACGTGTTAGGGTTAGGGTAGGGGTTAGGGTTAGGGTACGCGTTAGGGTTAGGGTAGTTATTAAACCTATCCCACTCTCTAGATACCCCTTAGCACGTAAAGGAATATTATTTGGGGGTCCAGCCATGGAGAAGAGTTTAGACACTGGGATAAGATAAGGAACACACCCATTATAAAGAAATCACATTAGGATTCTCTTTTTAAGCTGTTCCTTAAAACACTAGTGTTTAGGAAATCTATTGGAGGCAGAAGCAGTCAAGGGTAACCTAGGCTTAGGGTTAGGCTTAGGGTTAGGCTTAGGGTACGGCTTAGGGTACGGGTTCAGGGAGGGGTGCGGGTACGGCATAGGGTATGGGTTAGGGTTAGGGTTAGGGTTAGTGTTAGGGTTAGGGCTCGGTTTAGGGTACGGGTTAGGATTAGGGTACGTGTTAGGGTTAGGGTAGGGGTTAGGGTTAGGGTACGCATTAGGGTTAGGGTAGTTATTAAACCTATCCCACTCTCTAGATATCCCTTAGCACGTAAAGGAATATTATTTGTGGGTCCAGCCATGGAGAAGAGTTTACACACTGGGATAAGATAAGGAACACACCCATTATAAAGAAATCACATTAGGATTCTCTTATTAAGCTGTTCCTTAAAACACTAGTGCTTAGGAAATCTATTGGAGGCAGAAGCAGTCAAGGGTAGCCTAGGGTTAGGGTTAGGCTTAGGGTTAGGCTTAGGGTACGGCTTAGGGTACGGGTTCGGGGAGGGGTGCGGGTACGGCGTAGGGTATGGGTTAGGGTTAGGGTTAGGGTTAGTGTTAGGGTTAGGGCTCGGTTTAGGGTACGGGTTAGGATTAGGGTACGTGTTAGGGTTAGGGTAGGGGTTAGGGTTAGGGTACGCGTTAGGGTTAGGGTAGTTATTAAACCTATCCCACTCTCTAGATACCCCTTAGCACCTAAAGGAATATTATTTGGGGGTCCAGCTATGGAGAAGAGTTTAGACACTAGGATAAGATAAGGAACACACCCATTATAAAGAAATCACATTAGGATTCTCTTTTTAAGCTGTTCCTTAAAACACTAGTGCTTAGGAAATCTATTGGAGGCAGAAGCTGTCAAGGGTAGCCTAGTCTTAGGGTTAGGGATAGGGTACGGCTTAGGGTACGGGTTCGGGGAGGGGTTTCTGTACGGCGTAGGGTATGGGTTAGGGTTAGGGTTTGGGTTAGTGTTACGGTTAGGGCTCAGTTTAGGGTACGGGTTAGGATTAGGGTACGTGTTAGGGTTAGGGTAGGGGTTAGGGTTAGGGTACGCGTTAGGGTTAGGGTAGTTATTAAACCTATCCCACTCTCTAGATATCCCTTAGCACGTAAAGGAATATTATTTGGGGGTCCAGCCATGGAGAAGAGTTTAGACACTAGGATAAGATAAGGAACACACCCATTATAAAGAAATCACATTAGGATTCTGTTTTTAAGCTGTTCCTTAAAACACTAGTGCTTAGGAAATCTATTGGAGGCAGAAGAGGTCAAGGGTAGCCTAGGGTTAGGGTTAGGCTTAGGGTTAGGGTTAGGGTACGTCTTAGGGTACGGGTTCGGGGAGGGGTGCGGGTACGGCGTAGGGTATGGGTTAGGGTTAGGGTTAGGGTTAGTGTTAGGGTTAGGGCTCGGTTTAGGGTACGGGTTAGGAATAGGGTACGTGTTAGGGTTAGGGTAGGGGTTAGGGTTAGGGTACGCGTTAGGGTTAGGGTAGTTATTAAACCTATCCCACTCTCTAGATACCGCTTAGCACGTAAAGGAATATTATTTGGGGCTCCAGCCATGGAGAAGAGTTTAGACACAGGGATAAGATAAGGAACACACGCATTATAAAGAAATCACATTAGGATTCTCTTTTTAAGCTGTTCCTTAAAACACTAGTGCTTAGGAAATCTATTGGAGGCAGAAGCAGTCAAGGGTAGCCTAGGGTTAGGGTTAGGCTTAGGGTTAGGCTTAGGGTACGGCTTAGGATACGGGTTCAGGGAGGGGTGCGGGTACGGCATAGGGTATGGGTTAGGGTTAGGGTTAGGGTTAGGGTTAGTGTTAGGGTTAGGGCTCGGTTTAGGGTACGGGTTAGGATTAGGGTACGTGTCAGGGTTATGGTAGGGGTTAGGGTTAGGGTACGCGTTAGTGTTAGGGTAGTTATTAAACCTATCCCACTCTCTAGATACCCCTTAGCACGTAAAGGAATATTATTTGGGGGTTCAGCCATGGAGAAGAGTTTACACACTAGGATAAGATAAGGAACACACCCATTATAAAGAAATCACACAAGGATTCTCTTTTTAAGCTGTTCCTTAAAACGCTAGTTCTTAGGAAATCTATTGGAGGCAGAAGCAGTCAAGGGTAGCCTAGGGTTAGGGTTAGGCTTAGGGTACGGCTTAGGGTACGGCTTAGGGTACGGGTTCGGGGAGGGGTTCGGGTACGGCGTAGGGTATGGGTTAGGGTTAGGGTTAGGGTTAGTATTAGGGTTAGGGCTCGGTTTAGGGTACGGGTTAGGATTAGGGTACGTGTCAGGGTTAGGGTATGGGTTAGGGTTAGGGTACACGTTAGGGTTAGGGTAGTTATTAAACCTATCCCACTCTCTAGATACCCCTTAGCACGTAAAGGAATATTATTTGGGGGTCCAGCCATGGAGAAGAGTTTAGACACTAGGATAAGATAAGGAACACACCCATTATAAAGAAATCACATTAGGATTCTCTTTTTAAGCTGTTCCTTAAAACAGTAGTGCTGAGGAAATCTATTGGAGGCAGAAGCAGTCAAGGGTAGACTAGGGTTAGGGTTAGGCTTAGGGTTAGGGTTAGGGTACGGCTTAGGGTACGGGTTCAGGGAGGGGTTCGGGTACGGCGTAGGGTATGGGTTAGGGTTAGGGTTAGGGTTAGTGTTACGGTTAGGGCTCGGTTTAGGGTACGGTTTAGGATTAGGGTACGTGTTAGGGTTAGGGTAGGGGTTAGGGTTAGGGTACGCGTTAGGGTTAGGGTAGTCATTAAAACTACTCCACTCTCTAGATACCCCTTAGCACGTAAAGGAATATTATTTGGGGGTCCAGCCATGGAGAAGAGTTTAGACACTAGGATAAGATAAGGAACACACCCATTATAAAGAAATCACATTAGGATTCTCTTTTTAAGCTGTTCCTTAAAACACTAGTGCTTAGGAAATCTATTGGAGGCAGAAGCAGTCAAGGGTAGCCTAGGGTTAGGGTTAGGCTTAGGGTTAGGGTTAGGGTACGGCTTAGGGTACGGGTTCAGGGAGGGGTTCGGGTACGGCGTAGGGTATGGGTTAGGGTTAGGGTTAGGGTTAGTATTAGGGTAAGGGCTCGGTTTAGGGTACGGGTTAGGATTAGGGTACGTGTTAGGGTTAGGGTAGGGGTTAGGGTTAGGGTACGCGTTAGGGTTAGCGTAGTTATTAAACCTATCCCAGTCTCTAGATACCCCTTAGCACGTAAAGGAATATTATTTGGGGGTCCAGGCATGGAGAAGAGTTTAGACACTAGGATAAGATAAGGAACACACCCATTATTAAGAAATCACATTAGGATTCTCTTTTTAAGCTGTTCCTTAAAACACTAGTGCTTAGGAAGTGTATTGGAGGCAGAAGCAGTCAAGGGTAGCCTAGGGTTAGGGTTAGGCTTAGGGTTAGGCTTAGGGTACGGCTTAGGGTACGGTTTCGGGGAGGGGTTCAGGTACGGCGTAGGGTATGGGTTAGGGTTAGGGTTAGGGTTAGGGTTAGTGTTAGGGTTAGGGCTCGGTTTAGGGTACGGCTTAGTATTAGGGTACGCGTTAGGGTTAGGGTAGTTATTAAACCTATCCCACTCTCTAGATACCCCTTAGCACGTAAAGGAATATTATTTGGGGGTCCAGCCATGGAGAAGAGTTTAGACACTAGGATAAGATAAGGAACACACCCATTATAAAGAAATCACACAAGGATTCTCTTTTTAAGCTGTTCCTTAAAACACTAGTTCTTAGGAAATCTATTGGAAGCAGAAGCAGTCAAGGGTAGCCTAGGGTTAGGGTCAGGCTAAGGGTTAGGCTTAGGGGACGGCTTAGGGTACGGGTTTGGGGTAGGGGTTCGGGTACGGCGTAGGGTATGGGTTAGGGTTAGGGTTAGGGTTAGTGTTAGGGTTAGGGCTCGGTTTAGGGTACGGCTTAGGATAAGGGTACGTGTTAGGGTTAGGGTAGGGGTTAGGGTTAGGGTACACGTTAGGGTTAGGGTAGTTATTAAACCTATCCCACTCTCTAGATACCCCTTAGCACGTAAAGGAATATTATTTGGGGGTCCAGCCATGGAGAAGAGTTTAGACACTAGGATAAGATAAGGAACACACCCATTATAAAGAAATCACATTAGGATTCTCTTTTTAAGCTGTTCCTTAAAACACTAGTGTTTAGGAAATCTATTGGAGGCAGAAGCAGTCAAGGGTAGCCTAGGGTTAGGGTTTGGCTTAGGGTTAGGCTTAGGGTACGGCTTAGGGTACGGGTTCGGGGAGGGGTTCGGGTACGGCGTAGGGTATGGGTTAGGGTTAGGGTTAGTATTAGGGTTAGGGCTCGGTTTAGGGTACGGGTTAGGATTAGGGTACGTGTCAGGGTTATGGTAGGGGTTAGGGTTAGGGTACGCGTTAGTGTTAGGCTAGTTATTAAACCTATCCCACTCTCTAGATACCCCTTAGCACGTAAAGGAATATTATTTGGGGGTTCAGCCATGGAGAAGAGTTTAGACACTAGGATAAGATAAGGAACACACCCATTATAAAGAAATCACACAAGGATTCTCTTTTTAAGCTGTTCCTTAAAACGCTAGTTCTTAGGAAATCTATTGGAGGCAGAAGCAGTCAAGGGTAGCCTAGGGTTAGGGTTAGGCTTAGGGTTAGGCATAGGGTACGGCTTAGGGTACGGGTTCGGGCAGGGGTTCGGGTACGGCGTAGGGTATGGGTTAGGGTTAGGGTTAGGGTTAGTATTAGGGTTAGGGCTCGGTTTAGGGTACGGGTTAGGATTAGGGTACGTGTCAGGGTTAGGGTATGGGTTAGGGTTAGGGTACACGTTAGGGTTAGGGTAGTTATTAAACCTATCCCACTCTCTAGATACCCCTTAGCACGTAAAGGAATATTATTTGGGGGTCCAGCCATGGAGAAGAGTTTAGACACTAGGATAAGATAAGGAACACACCCATTATAAAGAAATCACATTAGGATTCTCTTTTTAAGCTGTTCCTTAAAACACTAGTGCTTCGGAAATCTATTGGAGGCAGAAGCAGTCAAGGGTAGACTAGGGTTAGGGTTAGGCTTAGGGTACGGCTTAGGGTACGGGTTCAGGGAGGGGTTCGGGTACGGCGTAGGGTATGGGTTAGGGTTAGGGTTAGGGTTAGTGTTACGGTTAGGGCTCGGTTTAGGGTACGGTTTAGGATTAGGGTACGTGTTAGGGTTAGGGTAGGGGTTAGGGTTAGGGTACGCGTTAGGGTTAGGGTAGTCATTAAAACTACTCCACTCTCTAGATACCCCTTTGCACGTAAAGGAATATTATTTGGGGGTCCAGCCATGGAGAAGAGTTTAGACACTAGGATAAGATAAGGAACACACCCATTATAAAGAAATCACATTAGGATTCTCTTTTTAAGCTGTTCCTTAAAACACTAGTGCTTAGGAAATCTATTGGAGGCAGAAGCAGTCAAGGGTAGCCTAGGCTTAGGGTTAGGGATAGGGTACGGCTTAGGGTACGGGTTCGGGGAGGGGTTTCTGTACGGCGTAGGGTATGGGTTAGGGTTAGGGTTAGGGTTAGTGTTAGGGTTAGGGCTCGGTTTAGGGTACGGGTTAGGATTAGGGTACGTGTTAGGGTTAGGGTAGGGGTTAGGGTTAGGGTACGCGTTAGGGTTAGGGTAGTTATTAAACCTATCCCACTCTCTAGATATCCCTTAGCACGTAAAGGAATATTATTTGGGGCTTAGGGTTAGGCTTAGGGTACGGCTTAGGGTACGGGTTTAGGGAGGGGTGCGGGTACGGCATAGGGTATGGGTTAGGGTTAGGGTTAGGTTTAGTGTTAGGGTTAGGGCTCGGTTTAGGGTACGGGTTAGGATTAGGGTACGTGTTAGGGTTAGGGTAGGGGTTAGGGTTAGGGTACGCATTAGGGTTAGGGTAGTTATTAAACCTATCCCACTCTCTAGATATCCCTTAGCACGTAAAGGAATATTATTTGGGGGTCCAGCCATGGAGAAGAGTTTACACACTGGGATAAGATAAGGAACACACCCATTATAAAGAAATCACATTAGGATTCTCTTTTTAAGCTGTTCCTTAAAACACTAGTGCTTAGGAAATCTATTGGAGGCAGAAGCAGTCAAGGGTAGCCTAGGGTTAGGGTTAGGCTTAGGGTTAGGCTTAGGGTACGGCTTAGGGTACGGGTTCGGGGAGGGGTGCGGGTACGGCGTAGGGTATGGGTTAGGGTTAGGGTTAGGGTTAGTGTTAGGGTTAGGGCTCGGTTTAGGGTACGGGTTAGGATTAGGGTACGTGTTAGGGTTAGGGTAGGGGTTAGGGTAAGGGTACGCGTTAGCGTTAGGGTAGTTATTAAACCTATCCCACTCACAAGATACCCCTTAGCACGTAAAGGAATATTATTTGGGGGTCCAGCCATGGAGAAGAGTTTAGACACTGGGATAAGATAAGGAACACACCCATTATAAAGAAATCACATTAGGATTCTCTTTTTAAGCTGTTCCTTAAAACACTAGTGCTTAGGAAATCTATTGGATGCAGAAGCAGTCAAGGGTAGCCTAAGGTTAGGGTTAGGCTTAGGGTACGGCTTAGGGTACGGGTTCGGGGAGGGGTTTCTGTACGGCGTAGGGTATGGGTTAGGGTTATGGTTAGGGTTAGGGTTAGTGTTAGGGTTAGGGCTCGGTTTAGGGTACGGGTTAGGATTAGGGTACGTGTTAGGGTTAGGGTAGGGGTTAGGGTTAGGGTACGCCTTAGGGTTAGGGTAGTTATTAAACCTATCCCACTCTCTAGATACCCCTTAGCACCTAAAGGAATATTATTTGGGGGTCCAGCCATGGAGAAGAGTTTAGACCCTAGGATAAGATAAGGAACACAACCATAATAAAGAAATCACATTAGGATTCTCTTTTTAAGCTATTATTTAAAACACTAGTGCTTAGGAAATCTATTGGAGGCAGAAGCAGTCAAGGGTAGCCTAGGGTTAGGGTTAGGCTTAGGGTTAGGCTTAGGGTACGGCTTAGGGTACGGGTTCGGGGAGGGGTGCGGGTACGGTGTAGGGTATGGGTTAGGGTTAGGGTTAGGGTTAGTGTTAGGGTTAGGGCTCGGTTTAGGGTACGGGTTAGGAATAGGGTACGTGTTAGGGTTAGGGTAGGGGTTAGGGTTAGGGTACGCGTTAGGGTTAGGGTAGTTATTAAACCTATCCCACTCTCTAGATACCCCTTAGCACGTAAAGGAATATTATTTGGGGGTCCAGCCATGGAGAAGAGTTTAGACACTAGGATAAGATAAGGAACACACCCATTATAAAGAAATCACATTAGGATTCTCTTTTTAAGCTGTTCCTTAAAACACTAGTGCTTAGGAAATCTATTGGAGGCAGAAGCAGTCAAGGGTAGCCTAGGGTTAGGGTTAGGCTTAGGGTTAGGCCTAGGGTACGGCTTAGGGTACGGGTTTGGGGAGGGGTGCGGGTACGGCGTAGGGTATGGGTTAGGGTTAGGGTTAGGGTTAGTGTTAGGGTTAGGGCTCGGTTTAGGGTACGGCTTAGGATTAGGGTACGTGTTAGGGTTAGGGTAGGGGTTAGGGTTAGGGTACGCGTTAGGGTTAGGGTAGTTATTAAACCTATCCCACTCTCTAGATACCCCTTAGCACGTAAAGGAATATTATTTGGGGGTCCAGCCATGGAGAAGAGTTTAGACACTGGGATAAGATAAGGAACACACCCATTATAAAGAAATCACATTAGGATTCTCTTTTTAAGCTGTTCCTTAAAACACTAGTGCTTATGAAATCTATTGGAGGCAGAAGCAGTCAAGGGTAGCCTAGGGTTAGGGTTAGGCTCAGGGTTAGGGTTAGGGTACGGATTAGGGTACGGGTTCGGGGAGGGGTGCTGGTACGGCGTAGGGTATGGGTTAGGGTTAGGGTTAGTGTTAGTGTTAGGGTTAGGGCTCGGTTTAGGGTACGGGTTAGGAATAGGGTACGTGTTAGGGTTAGGGTAGGGGTTAGGGTTAGGGTACGCGTTAGGGTTAGAGTAGTTATTAAACCTATCCCACTCTCTAGATACCCCTTAGCACGTAAAGGAATATTATTTGGGGGTCCAGCCATGGAGAAGAGTTTAGACACTAGGATAAGATAAGGAACACACCCATTATAAAGAAATCACACAAGGATTCTCTTTTTAAGCTGTTCCTTAAAACACTAGTTCTTAGGAAATCTATTGGAAGCAGAAGCAGTCAAGGGTAGCCTAGGGTTAGGGTCAGGCTAAGGGTTAGGCTTAGGGGACGGCTTAGGGTACGGGTTTGGGGTAGGGGTTCGGGTACGGCGTAGGGTATGGGTTAGGGTTAGGGTTAGGGTTAGTGTTAGGGTTAGGGCTCGGTTTAGGGTACGGCTTAGGATAAGGGTACGTGTTAGGGTTAGGGTAGGGGTTAGGGTTAGGGTACACGTTAGGGTTAGGGTAGTTATTAAACCTATCCCACTCTCTAGATACCCCTTAGCACGTAAAGGAATATTATTTGGGGGTCCAGCCATGGAGAAGAGTTTAGACACTAGGATAAGATAAGGAACACACCCATTATAAAGAAATCACATTAGGATTCTCTTTTTAAGCTGTTCCTTAAAACACTAGTGTTTAGGAAATCTATTGGAGGCAGAAGCAGTCAAGGGTAGCCTAGGGTTAGGGTTTGGCTTAGGGTTAGGCTTAGGGTACGGCTTAGGGTACGGGTTCGGGGAGGGGTTCGGGTACGGCGTAGGGTATGGGTTAGGGTTAGGGTTAGTATTAGGGTTAGGGCTCGGTTTAGGGTACGGGTTAGGATTAGGGTACGTGTCAGGGTTATGGTAGGGGTTAGGGTTAGGGTACGCGTTAGTGTTAGGCTAGTTATTAAACCTATCCCACTCTCTAGATACCCCTTAGCACGTAAAGGAATATTATTTGGGGGTTCAGCCATGGAGAAGAGTTTAGACACTAGGATAAGATAAGGAACACACCCATTATAAAGAAATCACACAAGGATTCTCTTTTTAAGCTGTTCCTTAAAACGCTAGTTCTTAGGAAATCTATTGGAGGCAGAAGCAGTCAAGGGTAGCCTAGGGTTAGGGTTAGGCTTAGGGTTAGGCATAGGGTACGGCTTAGGGTACGGGTTCGGGCAGGGGTTCGGGTACGGCGTAGGGTATGGGTTAGGGTTAGGGTTAGGGTTAGTATTAGGGTTAGGGCTCGGTTTAGGGTACGGGTTAGGATTAGGGTACGTGTCAGGGTTAGGGTATGGGTTAGGGTTAGGGTACACGTTAGGGTTAGGGTAGTTATTAAACCTATCCCACTCTCTAGATACCCCTTAGCACGTAAAGGAATATTATTTGGGGGTCCAGCCATGGAGAAGAGTTTAGACACTAGGATAAGATAAGGAACACACCCATTATAAAGAAATCACATTAGGATTCTCTTTTTAAGCCGTTCCTTAAAACACTAGTGCTTCGGAAATCTATTGGAGGCAGAAGCAGTCAAGGGTAGACTAGGGTTAGGGTTAGGCTTAGGGTTAGGCTTAGGGTACGGCTTAGGGTACGGGTTCAGGGAGGGGTTCGGGTACGGCGTAGGGTATGGGTTAGGGTTAGGGTTAGGGTTAGTGTTACGGTTAGGGCTCGGTTTAGGGTACGGTTTAGGATTAGGGTACGTGTTAGGGTTAGGGTAGGGGTTAGGGTTAGGGTACGCGTTAGGGTTAGGGTAGTCATTAAAACTACTCCACTCTCTAGATACCCCTTTGCACGTAAAGGAATATTATTTGGGGGTCCAGCCATGGAGAAGAGTTTAGACACTAGGATAAGATAAGGAACACACCCATTATAAAGAAATCACATTAGGATTCTCTTTTTAAGCTGTTCCTTAAAACACTAGTGCTTAGGAAATCTATTGGAGGCAGAAGCAGTCAAGGGTAGCCTAGGCTTAGGGTTAGGGATAGGGTACGGCTTAGGGTACGGGTTCGGGGAGGGGTTTCTGTACGGCGTAGGGTATGGGTTAGGGTTAGGGTTAGGGTTAGTGTTAGGGTTAGGGCTCGGTTTAGGGTACGGGTTAGGATTAGGGTACGTGTTAGGGTTAGGGTAGGGGTTAGGGTTAGGGTACGCGTTAGGGTTAGGGTAGTTATTAAACCTATCCCACTCTCTAGATATCCCTTAGCACGTAAAGGAATATTATTTGGGGCTTAGGGTTAGGCTTAGGGTACGGCTTAGGGTACGGGTTTAGGGAGGGGTGCGGGTACGGCATAGGGTATGGGTTAGGGTTAGGGTTAGGTTTAGTGTTAGGGTTAGGGCTCGGTTTAGGGTACGGGTTAGGATTAGGGTACGTGTTAGGGTTAGGGTAGGGGTTAGGGTTAGGGTACGCATTAGGGTTAGGGTAGTTATTAAACCTATCCCACTCTCTAGATATCCCTTAGCACGTAAAGGAATATTATTTGGGGGTCCAGCCATGGAGAAGAGTTTACACACTGGGATAAGATAAGGAACACACCCATTATAAAGAAATCACATTAGGATTCTCTTTTTAAGCTGTTCCTTAAAACACTAGTGCTTAGGAAATCTATTGGAGGCAGAAGCAGTCAAGGGTAGCCTAGGGTTAGGGTTAGGCTTAGGGTTAGGCTTAGGGTACGGCTTAGGGTACGGGTTCGGGGAGGGGTGCGGGTACGGCGTAGGGTATGGGTTAGGGTTAGGGTTAGGGTTAGTGTTAGGGTTAGGGCTCGGTTTAGGGTACGGGTTAGGATTAGGGTACGTGTTAGGGTTAGGGTAGGGGTTAGGGTAAGGGTACGCGTTAGCGTTAGGGTAGTTATTAAACCTATCCCACTCACAAGATACCCCTTAGCACGTAAAGGAATATTATTTGGGGGTCCAGCCATGGAGAAGAGTTTAGACACTGGGATAAGATAAGGAACACACCCATTATAAAGAAATCACATTAGGATTCTCTTTTTAAGCTGTTCCTTAAAACACTAGTGCTTAGGAAATCTATTGGATGCAGAAGCAGTCAAGGGTAGCCTAAGGTTAGGGTTAGGCTTAGGGTACGGCTTAGGGTACGGGTTCGGGGAGGGGTTTCTGTACGGCGTAGGGTATGGGTTAGGGTTATGGTTAGGGTTAGGGTTAGTGTTAGGGTTAGGGCTCGGTTTAGGGTACGGGTTAGGATTAGGGTACGTGTTAGGGTTAGGGTAGGGGTTAGGGTTAGGGTACGCCTTAGGGTTAGGGTAGTTATTAAACCTATCCCACTCTCTAGATACCCCTTAGCACCTAAAGGAATATTATTTGGGGGTCCAGCCATGGAGAAGAGTTTAGACCCTAGGATAAGATAAGGAACACAACCATAATAAAGAAATCACATTAGGATTCTCTTTTTAAGCTATTATTTAAAACACTAGTGCTTAGGAAATCTATTGGAGGCAGAAGCAGTCAAGGGTAGCCTAGGGTTAGGGTTAGGCTTAGGGTTAGGCTTAGGGTACGGCTTAGGGTACGGGTTCGGGGAGGGGTGCGGGTACGGTGTAGGGTATGGGTTAGGGTTAGGGTTAGGGTTAGTGTTAGGGTTAGGGCTCGGTTTAGGGTACGGGTTAGGAATAGGGTACGTGTTAGGGTTAGGGTAGGGGTTAGGGTTAGGGTACGCGTTAGGGTTAGGGTAGTTATTAAACCTATCCCACTCTCTAGATACCCCTTAGCACGTAAAGGAATATTATTTGGGGGTCCAGCCATGGAGAAGAGTTTAGACACTAGGATAAGATAAGGAACACACCCATTATAAAGAAATCACATTAGGATTCTCTTTTTAAGCTGTTCCTTAAAACACTAGTGCTTAGGAAATCTATTGGAGGCAGAAGCAGTCAAGGGTAGCCTAGGGTTAGGGTTAGGCTTAGGGTTAGGCCTAGGGTACGGCTTAGGGTACGGGTTTGGGGAGGGGTGCGGGTACGGCGTAGGGTATGGGTTAGGGTTAGGGTTAGGGTTAGTGTTAGGGTTAGGGCTCGGTTTAGGGTACAGCTTAGGATTAGGGTACGTGTTAGGGTTAGGGTAGGGGTTAGGGTTAGGGTACGCGTTAGGGTTAGGGTAGTTATTAAACCTATCCCACTCTCTACATACCCCTTAGCACGTAAAGGAATATTATTTGGGGGTCCAGCCATGGAGAAGAGTTTAGACACTGGGATAAGATAAGGAACACACCCATTATAAAGAAATCACATTAGGATTCTCTTTTTAAGCTGTTCCTTAAAACACTAGTGCTTATGAAATCTATTGGAGGCAGAAGCAGTCAAGGGTAGCCTAGGGTTAGGGTTAGGCTCAGGGTTAGGGTTAGGGTACGGATTAGGGTACGGGTTCGGGGAGGGGTGCTGGTACGGCGTAGGGTATGGGTTAGGGTTAGGGTTAGTGTTAGTGTTAGGGTTAGGGCTCGGTTTAGGGTACGGGTTAGGAATAGGGTACGTGTTAGGGTTAGGGTAGGGGTTAGGGTTAGGGTACGCGTTAGGGTTAGAGTAGTTATTAAACCTATCCCACTCTCTAGATACCCCTTAGCACGTAAAGGAATATTATTTGGGGGTCCAGCCATGGAGAAGAGTTTAGACACTAGGATAAGATAAGGAACACACCCATTATAAAGAAATCACATTAGGATTCTCTTTTTAAGCTGTTCCTTAAAACACTAGTGCTTAGGAAATCTATTGGAGGCAGAAGCAGTCAAGGGTAGCCTAGGGTTAGGGTTAGGCTTAGGGTTAGGCTTAGGGTACGGCTTAGGGTACGGGTTCGGGGAGGGGTTCGAGTACGGCGTAGGGTATTGGTTAGGGTTAGGGTTAGGGTTAGTGTTAGGGTTAGGGCTCGGTTTAGGGTATGGGTTAGGATTAGGGTACGTGTTAGGGTTAGGGTAGGTGTTAGGGTTAGGGTACGTGTTAGGGTTAGGGTTAGGGTTAGTGTTAGGGTTAGGGCTCGGTTTAGGGTACGGGTTAGGAATAGGGTACGTGTTAGGGTTAGGGTAGGGGTTAGGGTTAGGGTACGCGTTAGGGTTAGGGTAGTTATTAAACCTATCCCACTCTCTAGATACCCCTTAGCACGTAAAGGAATATTATTTGGGGCTCCAGCCATGGAGAAGAGTTTAGACACAGGGATAAGATAAGGAACACACGCATTATAAAGAAATCACATTAGGATTCTCTTTTTAAGCTGTTCCTTAAAACACTAGTGCTTAGGAAATCTATTGGAGGCAGAAGCAGTCAAGGGTAGCCTAGGGTTAGGGTTAGGCTTAGGGTTAGGCTTAGGGTACGGCTTAGGGTACGGGTTCAGGGAGGGGTGCGGGTACGGCATAGGGTATGGGTTAGGGTTAGGGTTAGGGTTAGGGTTAGTGTTAGGGTTAGGGCTCGGTTTAGGGTACGGGTTAGGATTAGGGTACGTGTCAGGGTTATGGTAGGGGTTAGGGTTAGGGTACGCGTTAGTGTTAGGGTAGTTATTAAACCTATCCCACTCTCTAGATACCCCTTAGCACGTAAAGGAATATTATTTGGGGGTTCAGCCATGGAGAAGAGTTTACACACTAGGATAAGATAAGGAACACACCCATTATAAAGAAATCACACAAGGGTTCTCTTTTTAAGCTGTTCCTTAAAACGCTAGTTCTTAGGAAATCTATTGGAGGCAGAAGCAGTCAAGGGTAGCCTAGGGTTAGGGTTAGGCTTAGGGTTAGGCTTAGGGTACGGCTTAGGGTACGGGTTCGGGGAGGGGTTCGGGTACGGCGTAGGGTATGGGTTAGGGTTAGGTTTAGGGTTAGTATTAGGGTTAGGGCTCGGTTTAGGGTACGGGTTAGGATTAGGGTACGTGTCAGGGTTAGGGTATGGGTTAGGGTTAGGGTACACGTTAGGGTTAGGGTAGTTATTAAACCTATCCCACTCTCTAGATACCCCTTAGCACGAAAAGGAATATTATTTGGGGGTCCAGCCATGGAGAAGAGTTTAGACACTAGGATAAGATAAGGAACACACCCATTATAAAGAAATCACATTAGGATTCTCTTTTTAAGCTGTTCCTTAAAACAGTAGTGCTGAGGAAATCTATTGGAGGCAGAAGCAGTCAAGGGTAGACTAGGGTTAGGGTTAGGCTTAGGGTTAGGGTTAGGGTACGGCTTAGGGTACGGGTTCAGGGAGGGGTTCGGGTACGGCGTAGGGTATGGGTTAGGGTTAGGGTTAGGGTTAGTGTTACGGTTAGGGCTCGGTTTAGGGTACGGTTTAGGATTAGGGTACGTGTTAGGGTTAGGGTAGGGGTTAGGGTTAGGGTACGCGTTAGGGTTAGGGTAGTCATTAAAACTACTCCACTCTCTAGATACCCCTTAGCACGTAAAGGAATATTATTTGGGGGTCCAGCCATGGAGAAGAGTTTAGACACTAGGATAAGATAAGGAACACACCCATTATAAAGAAATCACATTAGGATTCTCTTTTTAAGCTGTTCCTTAAAACACTAGTGCTTAGGAAATCTATTGGAGGCAGAAGCAGTCAAGGGTAGCCTAGGGTTAGGGTTAGGCTTAGGGTTAGGCTTAGGGTACGGCTTAGGGTACGGGTTCAGGGAGGCGTTCGGGTACGGCGTAGAGTATGGGTTAGGGTTAGGGTTAGGGTTAGTATTAGGGTTAGGGCTCGGTTTAGGGTACGGCTTAGGATTAGGGTACGTGTTAGGGTTAGGGTAGGGGTTAGGGTTAGGGTACGCGTTAGGGTTAGGGTAGTTATTAAACCTATCCCACTCTCTAGATACCCCTTAGCACGTAAAGGAATATTATTTGGGGGTCCAGCCATGGAGAAGAGTTTAGACACTGGGATAAGATAAGGAACACACCCATTATAAAGAAATCACATTAGGATACTCTTTTTAAGCTGTTCCTTAAAACACTAGTGCTTAGAAAATCTATTGGAGGCAGAAGCAGTCAAGGGTAGCCTAGGGTTAGGGTTAGGCTCAGGGTTAGGGTTAGGGTACGGATTAGGGTACGGGTTCGGGGAGGGGTGCTGGTACGGCGTAGGGTATGGGTTAGGGTTAGGGTTAGGGTTAGTGTTAGGGTTAGGGCTCGGTTTAGGGTACGGGTTAGGAATAGGTTACGTGTTAGGGTTAGGGTAGGGGTTAGGGTTAGGGTACGCGTTAGGGTTAGAGTAGTTATTAAACCTATCCCACTCTCTAGATACCCCTTAGCACGTAAAGGAATATTATTTGGGAGTCCAGCCATGGAGAAGAGTTTAGACACTAGGATAAGATAAGGAACACACCCATTATAAAGAAATCACATTAGGATTCTCTTTTTAAGCTGTTCTTTAAAACACTAGTGCTTAGGAAATCTATTGGAGGCAGAAGCAGTCAAGGGTAGCCTAGGGTTAGGGTTAGGCTTAGGGTTAGGCTTAGGGTACGGCTTAGGGTACGGGTTCGGGGAGGGGTTCGAGTACGGCGTAGGGTATTGGTTAGGGTTAGGGTTAGGGTTAGTGTTAGGGTTAGGGCTCGGTTTAGGGTATGGGTTAGGATTAGGGTACGTGTTAGGGTTAGGGTAGGTGTTAGGGTTAGGGTACGTGTTAGGGTTAGGGTAGTTATTAAACCTATCCCACTCTCTAGATACCCCTTAGCACGTAAAGGAATATTATTTGGGGGTCCAGCCATGGAGAAGAGTTTAGACACTAGGATAAGATAAGGAACACACCCATTATAAAGAAATCACATTAGGATTCTCTTTTTAAGCTGTTCCTTAAAACACTAGTGCTTAGGAAATCTATTGGAGGCAGAAGCAGTCAAGGGTAGCCTAGGGTTAGGGTTAGGCTCAGGGTTAGGGTTAGGGTACGGATTAGGGTACGGGTTCGGGGAGGGGTGCGGGTACGGCGTAGGGTATGGGTTAGGGTTAGGGTTAGGGTTAGTGTTAAGGTTAGGGCTCGGTTTAGGGTACGGGTTAGGAATAGGGTACGTGTTAGGGTTAGGGTAGGGGTTAGGGTTAGGGTACGTGTTAGGGTTAGGGTAGTTATTAAACCTATCCCACTCTCTAGATACCCCTTAGCACGTAAAGGAATATTATTTAGGGGTCCAGCCATGGAGAAGAGTTTAGACACTAGGATAAGATAAGGAACACACCCATTATAAAGAAATCACATTAGGATTTTCTTTTTAAGCTGTTCCTTAATACACTAGTGCTTAGGAAATCTATTGGAGGCAGAAGCAGTCAAGGGTAGCCTAGGGTTAGGGTTAGGCTTAGGGTTAGGGTTAGGGTACGGCTTAGGGTACGGGTTCAGGGAGGGGTGCGGGTACGGCATAGGGCATGGTTTAGGGTTAGGGTTAGGGTTAGTGTTAGGGTTAGGGCTCGGTTTAGGGTACGGGTTAGGAATAGGGTACGTGTTAGGGTTAGGGTAGGGGTTAGGGTTAGGGTACGCATTAGGGTTAGGGTAGTTATTAAACCTATCCCACTCTCTAGACACCCCTTAGCACGTAAAGGAATATTATTTGGGGGTTCAGCCATGGAGAAGAGTTTACACACTGGGATAAGATAAGGAACACACCCATTATAAAGAAATCACATTAGGATTCTCTTTTTAAGCTGTTCCTTAAAACACTAGTGCTTAGGAAATCTATTGGAGGCAGAAGCAGTCAAGGGTAGCCTAGGGTTAGGGTTAGGCTCAGGGTTAGGCTTAGGGTACGGCTTAGGGTACGGGTTCGGGGAGGGGTGCGGGTACGGCGTAGGGTATGGGTTAGGGTTAGGGTTAGGGTTAGTGATAGGGTTAGGGCTCTGTTTAGGGTACGGGTTAGGATTAGGGTACGTGTTAGGGTTAGGGTAGGGGTTAGGGTTAGGGTACACGTAAGGGTTAGGGTAGTTATTAAACCTATCCCACTCTCTAGATACCCCTTAGCACGTAAAGGAATATTATTTGGGGGTCCAGCCATGGAGAAGAGTTTAGACACTGGGATAAGATAAGGAACAGACCCATTATAAAAAATCACATTAGGATTCTCTTTTTAAGCTGTTCCTTAAAACACTAGTGCTTAGGAAATCTATTGGATGCAGAAGCAGTCAAGGGTAGCCTAAGGTTAGGGTTAGGCTTAGGGTACGGCTTAGGGTACGGGTTCGGGGAGGGGTGCGGGTACGGCATAGGGTATGGGTTAGGGTTAGGGTTAGTGTTAGGGTTAGGGCTCGGTTTAGGGTACGGGTTAGGATTAGGGTACGTGTTAGGGTTAGGGTAGGGGTTAGGGTTAGGGTACGCGTTAGGGTTAGGGTAGTTATTAAACCTATCCCTCTCTCTAGATACCCCTTAGCATGTAAAGGAATATTATTTGGGGGTCCAGCCATGGAGAAGAGTTTAGACACTAGGATAAGATAAGGAACACACCCATTATAAAGAAATCACATTAGGATTCTCTTTTTAAGCTGTTCCTTAAAACACTAGTGCTTAGGAAATCTATTGGAGGCAGAAGCAGTCAAGGGTAGCCTAGGGTTAGGGTTAGGCTTAGGGTTAGGGTCAGGGTACGGCTTAGGGTACGGGTTCGGGGAGGGGTGCGGGTACGGCGTAGGGTATGGGTTAGGGTTAGGGTTAGGGTTAGTGTTACGGTTAGGGCTCGGTTTAGGGTACGGTTTAGGATTAGGGTACGTGTTAGGGTTAGGGTAGGGGTTAGGGTTAGGGTACGCGTTAGGGTTAGGGTAGTCATTAAAACTACTCCACTCTCTAGATACCCCTTAGCACGTAAAGGAATATTATTTGGGGGTCCAGCCATGGAGAAGAGTTTAGACACTAGGATAAGATAAGGAACACACCCATTATAAAGAAATCACATTAGGATTCTCTTTTTAAGCTGTTCCTTAAAACACTAGTGCTTAGGAAATCTATTGGAGGCAGAAGCAGTCAAGGGTAGCCTAGGGTTAGGGTTAGGCTTAGGGTTAGGGTTAGGGTACGGCTTAGGGT
This sequence comes from Balaenoptera borealis, assembly GCF_965194805.1. Lineage (NCBI taxonomy): Eukaryota > Metazoa > Chordata > Mammalia > Artiodactyla > Balaenopteridae > Balaenoptera > Balaenoptera borealis. The sequence continues at coordinate 16,144 of NW_028122479.1, read as the reverse complement.
ACGGGTTCAGGGAGGCGTTCGGGTACGGCGTAGAGTATGGGTTAGGGTTAGGGTTAGGGTTAGTATTAGGGTAAGGGCTCGGTTTAGGGTACGGGTTAGGATTAGGGTACGTGTTAGGGTTAGGGTAGGGGTTAGGGTTAGGGTACGCGTTAGGGTTAGGGTAGTTATTAAACCTATCCCAGTCTCTAGATACCCCTTAGCACGTAAAGGAATATTATTTGGGGGTCCAGGCATGGAGAAGAGTTTAGACACTAGGATAAGATAAGGAACACACCCATTATTAAGAAATCACATTAGGATTCTCTTTTTAAGCTGTTCCTTAAAACACTAGTGCTTAGGAAGTGTATTGGAGGCAGAAGCAGTCAAGGGTAGCCTAGGGTTAGGGTTAGGCTTAGGGTTAGGCTTAGGGTACGGCTTAGGGTACGGTTTCGGGGAGGGGTTCAGGTACGGCGTAGGGTATGGGTTAGGGTTAGGGTTAGGGTTAGGGTTAGTGTTAGGGTTAGGGCTCGGTTTAGGGTACGGCTTAGTATTAGGGTACGCGTTAGGGTTAGGGTAGGGGTTAGGGTTAGGGTACGCGTTAGGGTTAGGGTAGTTATTAAACCTATCCCACTCTCTAGATACCCCTTAGCACGTAAAGGAATATTATTTGGGGGTCCAGCCATGGAGAAGAGTTTAGACACTAGGATAAGATAAGGAACACACCCATTATAAAGAAATCACACAAGGATTCTCTTTTTAAGCTGTTCCTTAAAACACTAGTTCTTAGGAAATCTATTGGAAGCAGAAGCAGTCAAGGGTAGCCTAGGGTTAGGGTCAGGCTTAGGGTTAGGCTTAGGGGACGGCTTAGGGTACGGGTTTGGGGTAGGGGTTCGGGTACGGCGTAGGGTATGGGTTAGGGTTAGGGTTAGGGTTAGTGTTAGGGTTAGGGCTCGGTTTAGGTTACGGCTTAGGATAAGGGTACGTGTTAGGGTTAGGGTAGGGGTTAGGGTTAGGGTACACGTTAGGGTTAGGGTAGTTATTAAACCTATCCCACTCTCTAGATACCCCTTAGCACGTAAAGGAATATTATTTGTGGGTCCAGCCATGGAGAAGAGTTTAGACACTAGGATAAGATAAGGAACACACCCATTATAAAGAAATCACATTAGGATTCTCTTTTTAAGCTGTTCCTTAAAACACTAGTGTTTAGGAAATCTATTGGAGGCAGAAGCAGTCAAGGGTAGCCTAGGGTTAGGGTTAGGCTTAGGGTTAGGCTTAGGGTACGGCTTAGGGTACGGGTTCGGGGAGGGGTTCGGGTACGGCGTAGGGTATGGGTTAGGGTTAGGGTTAGGGTTAGTATTAGGGTTAGGGCTCGGTTTAGGGTACGGGTTAGTATTAGGGTACGTGTTAGGGTAGGGGTTAGGGTTAGGGTACGCGTTAGGGTTAGTGTAGTTATTAAACCTATCCCAGTCTCTAGATACCCCTTAGCACGTAAAGGAATATTATTTGGGGGTCCAGGCATGGAGAAGAGTTTAGACACTAGGATAAGATAAGGAAGACACCCATTATTAAGAAATCACATTAGGATTCTCTTTTTAAGCTGTTCCTTAAAACACTAGTGATTAGGAATTCTATTGGAGGCAGAAGCAGTCAAGGGTAGCCTAGGGTTAGGGTTAGGCTTAGGGTTAGGCATAGGGTACGGCTTAGGGTACGGGTTCGGGCAGGGGTTCGGGTACGGCGTAGGGTATGGGTTAGGCTTAGGGTTAGGGTTAGTGTTAGGGTTAGGGCACGGTTTAGGGTACGGCTTAGGATTAGGGTACGTGTTAGGGTATGGGTTAGGGTTAGGGTACGCGTTAGGGTTAGGGTAGTTATTAAACCTATCCCACTCTCTAGATACCCCTTAGCACGTAAAGGAATATTATTTGGGGGTCCAGCCATGGAGAAGAGTTTAGACACTAGGATAAGATAAGGAACACACCCATTATAAAGAAATCACATTAGGATTCTCTTTTTAAGCTGTTCCTTAAAACACTAGTGCTTAGGAAATCTATTGGAGGCAGAAGCAGTCAAGGGTAGCCTAGGGTTAGGGTTAGGCTTAGGGTTAGGCTTAGGGTACGGCTTAGGGTACGGGTTCGGGGAGGGGTTCGGGTACGGCGTAGGGTATGGGTTAGGGTTAGGGTTAGTGTTAGGGTTAGGGGTCGGTTTAGGGTACGGGTTAGGATTAGGGTACGTGTCAGGGTTTTGGTAGGGGTTAGGGTTAGGGTACGCGTTAGTGTTAGGCTAGTTATTAAACCTATCCCACTCTCTAGATACCCCTTAGCACGTAAAGGAATATTATTTGGGGGTTCAGCCATGGAGAAGAGTTTAGACACTAGGATAAGATAAGGAACACACCCATTATAAAGAAATCACACAAGGATTCTCTTTTTAAGCTGTTCCTTAAAACGCTAGTTCTTAGGAAATCTATTGGAGGCAGAAGCAGTCAAGGGTAGCCTAGGGTTAGGGTTAGGCTTAGGGTTAGGCTTAGGGTACGGCTTAGGGTACGGGTTCGGGGAGGGGTTCGGGTACGGCGTAGGGTATGGGTTAGGGTTAGGGTTAGGGTTAGTATTAGGGTTAGGGCTCGGTTTAGGGTACGGGTTAGGATTAGGGTACGTGTCAGGGTTAGGGTATGGGTTAGGGTTAGGGTACACGTTAGGGTTAGGGTAGTTATTAAACCTATCCCACTCTCTAGATACCCCTTAGCACGAAAAGGAATATTATTTGGGGGTCCAGCCATGGAGAAGAGTTTAGACACTAGGATAAGATAAGGAACACACCCATTATAAAGAAATCACATTAGGATTCTCTTTTTAAGCTGTTCCTTAAAACAGTAGTGCTGAGGAAATCTATTGGAGGCAGAAGCAGTCAAGGGTAGACTAGGGTTAGGGTTAGGCTTAGGGTTAGGGTTAGGGTACGGCTTAGGGTACGGGTTCAGGGAGGGGTTCGGGTACGGCGTAGGGTATGGGTTAGGGTTAGGGTTAGGGTTAGTGTTACGGTTAGGGCTCGGTTTAGGGTACGGTTTAGGATTAGGGTACGTGTTAGGGTTAGGGTAGGGGTTAGGGTTAGGGTACGCGTTAGGGTTAGGGTAGTCATTAAAACTACTCCACTCTCTAGATACCCCTTAGCACGTAAAGGAATATTATTTGGGGGTCCAGCCATGGAGAAGAGTTTAGACACTAGGATAAGATAAGGAACACACCCATTATAAAGAAATCACATTAGGATTCTCTTTTTAAGCTGTTCCTTAAAACACTAGTGCTTAGGAAATCTATTGGAGGCAGAAGCAGTCAAGGGTAGCCTAGGGTTAGGGTTAGGCTTAGGGTTAGGGTTAGGGTACGGCTTAGGGTACGGGTTCAGGGAGGCGTTCGGGTACGGCGTAGAGTATGGGTTAGGGTTAGGGTTAGGGTTAGTATTAGGGTAAGGGCTCGGTTTAGGGTACGGGTTAGGATTAGGGTACGTGTTAGGGTTAGGGTAGGGGTTAGGGTTAGGGTACGCGTTAGGGTTAGGGTAGTTATTAAACCTATCCCAGTCTCTAGATACCCCTTAGCACGTAAAGGAATATTATTTGGGGGTCCAGGCATGGAGAAGAGTTTAGACACTAGGATAAGATAAGGAACACACCCATTATTAAGAAATCACATTAGGATTCTCTTTTTAAGCTGTTCCTTAAAACACTAGTGCTTAGGAAGTGTATTGGAGGCAGAAGCAGTCAAGGGTAGCCTAGGGTTAGGGTTAGGCTTAGGGTTAGGCTTAGGGTACGGCTTAGGGTACGGTTTCGGGGAGGGGTTCAGGTACGGCGTAGGGTATGGGTTAGGGTTAGGGTTAGGGTTAGGGTTAGTGTTAGGGTTAGGGCTCGGTTTAGGGTACGGCTTAGTATTAGGGTACGCGTTAGGGTTAGGGTAGGGGTTAGGGTTAGGGTACGCGTTAGGGTTAGGGTAGTTATTAAACCTATCCCACTCTCTAGATACCCCTTAGCACGTAAAGGAATATTATTTGGGGGTCCAGCCATGGAGAAGAGTTTAGACACTAGGATAAGATAAGGAACACACCCATTATAAAGAAATCACACAAGGATTCTCTTTTTAAGCTGTTCCTTAAAACACTAGTTCTTAGGAAATCTATTGGAAGCAGAAGCAGTCAAGGGTAGCCTAGGGTTAGGGTCAGGCTTAGTGTTAGGCTTAGGGGACGGCTTAGGGTACGGGTTTGGGGTAGGGGTTCGGGTACGGCGTAGGGTATGGGTTAGGGTTAGGGTTAGGGTTAGTGTTAGGGTTAGGGCTCGGTTTAGGTTACGGCTTAGGATAAGGGTACGTGTTAGGGTTAGGGTAGGGGTTAGGGTTAGGGTACACGTTAGGGTTAGGGTAGTTATTAAACCTATCCCACTCTCTAGATACCCCTTAGCACGTAAAGGAATATTATTTGTGGGTCCAGCCATGGAGAAGAGTTTAGACACTAGGATAAGATAAGGAACACACCCATTATAAAGAAATCACATTAGGATTCTCTTTTTAAGCTGTTCCTTAAAACACTAGTGTTTAGGAAATCTATTGGAGGCAGAAGCAGTCAAGGGTAGCCTAGGGTTAGGGTTAGGCTTAGGGTTAGGCTTAGGGTACGGCTTAGGGTACGGGTTCGGGGAGGGGTTCGGGTACGGCGTAGGGTATGGGTTAGGGTTAGGGTTAGGGTTAGTATTAGGGTTAGGGCTCGGTTTAGGGTACGGGTTAGTATTAGGGTACGTGTTAGGGTAGGGGTTAGGGTTAGGGTACGCGTTAGGGTTAGTGTAGTTATTAAACCTATCCCAGTCTCTAGATACCCCTTAGCACGTAAAGGAATATTATTTGGGGGTCCAGGCATGGAGAAGAGTTTAGACACTAGGATAAGATAAGGAAGACACCCATTATTAAGAAATCACATTAGGATTCTCTTTTTAAGCTGTTCCTTAAAACACTAGTGATTAGGAATTCTATTGGAGGCAGAAGCAGTCAAGGGTAGCCTAGGGTTAGGGTTAGGCTTAGGGTTAGGCATAGGGTACGGCTTAGGGTACGGGTTCGGGCAGGGGTTCGGGTACGGCGTAGGGTATGGGTTAGGCTTAGGGTTAGGGTTAGTGTTAGGGTTAGGGCACGGTTTAGGGTACGGCTTAGGATTAGGGTACGTGTTAGGGTATGGGTTAGGGTTAGGGTACGCGTTAGGGTTAGGGTAGTTATTAAACCTATCCCACTCTCTAGATACCCCTTAGCACGTAAAGGAATATTATTTGGGGGTCCAGCCATGGAGAAGAGTTTAGACACTAGGATAAGATAAGGAACACACCCATTATAAAGAAATCACATTAGGATTCTCTTTTTAAGCTGTTCCTTAAAACACTAGTGCTTAGGAAATCTATTGGAGGCAGAAGCAGTCAAGGGTAGCCTAGGGTTAGGGTTAGGCTTAGGGTTAGGCTTAGGGTACGGCTTAGGGTACGGGTTCGGGGAGGGGTTCGGGTACGGCGTAGGGTATGGGTTAGGGTTAGGGTTAGTGTTAGGGTTAGGGGTCGGTTTAGGGTACGGGTTAGGATTAGGGTACGTGTCAGGGTTTTGGTAGGGGTTAGGGTTAGGGTACGCGTTAGTGTTAGGCTAGTTATTAAACCTATCCCACTCTCTAGATACCCCTTAGCACGTAAAGGAATATTATTTGGGGGTTCAGCCATGGAGAAGAGTTTAGACACTAGGATAAGATAAGGAACACACCCATTATAAAGAAATCACACAAGGATTCTCTTTTTAAGCTGTTCCTTAAAACGCTAGTTCTTAGGAAATCTATTGGAGGCAGAAGCAGTCAAGGGTAGCCTAGGGTTAGGGTTAGGCTTAGGGTTAGGCTTAGGGTACGGCTTAGGGTACGGGTTCGGGGAGGGGTTCGGGTACGGCGTAGGGTATGGGTTAGGGTTAGGGTTAGGGTTAGTATTAGGGTTAGGGCTCGGTTTAGGGTACGGGTTAGGATTAGGGTACGTGTCAGGGTTAGGGTATGGGTTAGGGTTAGGGTACACGTTAGGGTTAGGGTAGTTATTAAACCTATCCCACTCTCTAGATACCCCTTAGCACGTAAAGGAATATTATTTGGGGGTCCAGCCATGGAGAAGAGTTTAGACACTAGGATAAGATAAGGAACACACCCATTATAAAGAAATCACATTAGGATTCTCTTTTTAAGCTGTTCCTTAAAACACTAGTGCTTCGGAAATCTATTGGAGGCAGAAGCAGTCAAGGGTAGACTAGGGTTAGGGTTAGGCTTAGGGTTAGGCTTAGGGTACGGCTTAGGGTACGGGTTCAGGGAGGGGTTCGGGTACGGCGTAGGGTATGGGTTAGGGTTAGGGTTAGGGTTAGTGTTACGGTTAGGCCTCGGTTTAGGGTACGGTTTAGGATTAGGGTACGTGTTAGGGTTAGGGTAGGGGTTAGGGTTAGGGTACGCGTTAGGGTTAGGGTAGTCATTAAAACTACTCCACTCTCTAGATACCCCTTAGCACGTAAAGGAATATTATTTGGGGGTCCAGCCATGGAGAAGAGTTTACACACTGGGATAAGATAAGGAACACACCCATTATAAAGAAATCACATTAGGATTCTCTTTTTAAGCTGTTCCTTAAAACACTAGTGCTTAGGAAATCTATTGGAGGCAGAAGCAGTCAAGGGTAGCCTAGGGTTAGGGTTAGGCTTAGGGTTAGGCTTAGGGTACGGCTTAGGGTACGGGTTCGGGGAGGGGTGCGGGTACGGCGTAGGGTATGGGTTAGGGTTAGGGTTAGGGTTAGTGTTAGGGTTAGGGCTCGGTTTAGGGTACGGGTTAGGATTAGGGTACGTGTTAGGGTTAGGGTAGGGGTTAGGGTAAGGGTACGCGTTAGCGTTAGGGTAGTTATTAAACCTATCCCACGCACAAGATACCCCTTAGCACGTAAAGGAATATTATTTGGGGGTCCAGCCATGGAGAAGAGTTTAGACACTGGGATAAGATAAGGAACACACCCATTATAAAGAAATCACATTAGGATTCTCTTTTTAAGCTGTTCCTTAAAACACTAGTGCTTAGGAAATCTATTGGATGCAGAAGCAGTCAAGGGTAGCCTAAGGTTAGGGTTAGGCTTAGGGTACGGCTTAGGGTACGGGTTCGGGGAGGGGTTTCTGTACGGCGTAGGGTATGGGTTAGGGTTATGGTTAGGGTTAGGGTTAGTGTTAGGGTTAGGGCTCGGTTTAGGGTACGGGTTAGGATTAGGGTACGTGTTAGGGTTAGGGTAGGGGTTAGGGTTAGGGTACGCCTTAGGGTTAGGGTAGTTATTAAACCTATCCCACTCTCTAGATACCCCTTAGCACCTAAAGGAATATTATTTGGGGGTCCAGCCATGGAGAAGAGTTTAGACCCTAGGATAAGATAAGGAACACAACCATAATAAAGAAATCACATTAGGATTCTCTTTTTAAGCTATTATTTAAAACACTAGTGCTTAGGAAATCTATTGGAGGCAGAAGCAGTCAAGGGTAGCCTAGGGTTAGGGTTAGGCTTAGGGTTAGGCTTAGGGTACGGCTTAGGGTACGGGTTCGGGGAGGGGTGCGGGTACGGCGTAGGGTATGGGTTAGGGTTAGGGTTAGGGTTAGTGTTAGGGTTAGGGCTCGGTTTAGGGTACGGGTTAGGAATAGGGTACGTGTTAGGGTTAGGGTAGGGGTTAGGGTTAGGGTACGCGTTAGGGTTAGGGTAGTTATTAAACCTATCCCACTCTCTAGATACCCCTTAGCACGTAAAGGAATATTATTTGGGGGTCCAGACATGGAGAAGAGTTTAGACACTAGGATAAGATAAGGAACACACCCATTATAAAGAAATCACATTAGGATTCTCTTTTTAAGCTGTTCCTTAAAACACTAGTGCTTAGGAAATCTATTGGAGGCAGAAGCAGTCAAGGGTAGCCTAGGGTTAGGGTTAGGCTTAGGGTTAGGCTTAGGGTACGGCTTAGGGTACGGGTTTGGGGAGGGGTGCGGGTACGGCGTAGGGTATGGGTTAGGGTTAGGGTTAGGGTTAGTGTTAGGGTTAGGGCTCGGTTTAGGGTACGGCTTAGGATTAGGGTACGTGTTAGGGTTAGGGTAGGGGTTAGGGTTAGGGTACGCGTTAGGGTTAGGGTAGTTATTAAACCTATCCCACTCTCTAGATACCCCTTAGCACGTAAAGGAATATTATTTGGGGGTCCAGCCATGGAGAAGAGTTTAGACACTGGGATAAGATAAGGAACACACCCATTATAAAGAAATCACATTAGGATACTCTTTTTAAGCTGTTCCTTAAAACACTAGTGCTTAGAAAATCTATTGGAGGCAGAAGCAGTCAAGGGTAGCCTAGGGTTAGGGTTAGGCTCAGGGTTAGGGTTAGGGTACGGATTAGGGTACGGGTTCGGGGAGGGGTGCTGGTACGGCGTAGGGTATGGGTTAGGGTTAGGGTTAGGGTTAGTGTTAGGGTTAGGGCTCGGTTTAGGGTACGGGTTAGGAATAGGTTACGTGTTAGGGTTAGGGTAGGGGTTAGGGTTAGGGTACGCGTTAGGGTTAGAGTAGTTATTAAACCTATCCCACTCTCTAGATACCCCTTAGCACGTAAAGGAATATTATTTGGGAGTCCAGCCATGGAGAAGAGTTTAGACACTAGGATAAGATAAGGAACACACCCATTATAAAGAAATCACATTAGGATTCTCTTTTTAAGCTGTTCTTTAAAACACTAGTGCTTAGGAAATCTATTGGAGGCAGAAGCAGTCAAGGGTAGCCTAGGGTTAGGGTTAGGCTTAGGGTTAGGCTTAGGGTACGGCTTAGGGTACGGGTTCGGGGAGGGGTTCGAGTACGGCGTAGGGTATTGGTTAGGGTTAGGGTTAGGGTTAGTGTTAGGGTTAGGGCTCGGTTTAGGGTATGGGTTAGGATTAGGGTACGTGTTAGGGTTAGGGTAGGTGTTAGGGTTAGGGTACGTGTTAGGGTTAGGGTAGTTATTAAACCTATCCCACTCTCTAGATACCCCTTAGCACGTAAAGGAATATTATTTGGGGGTCCAGCCATGGAGAAGAGTTTAGACACTAGGATAAGATAAGGAACACACCCATTATAAAGAAATCACATTAGGATTCTCTTTTTAAGCTGTTCCTTAAAACACTAGTGCTTAGGAAATCTATTGGAGGCAGAAGCAGTCAAGGGTAGCCTAGGGTTAGGGTTAGGCTCAGGGTTAGGGTTAGGGTACGGATTAGGGTACGGGTTCGGGGAGGGGTGCGGGTACGGCGTAGGGTATGGGTTAGGGTTAGGGTTAGGGTTAGTGTTAAGGTTAGGGCTCGGTTTAGGGTACGGGTTAGGAATAGGGTACGTGTTAGGGTTAGGGTAGGGGTTAGGGTTAGGGTACGTGTTAGGGTTAGGGTAGTTATTAAACCTATCCCACTCTCTAGATACCCCTTAGCACGTAAAGGAATATTATTTAGGGGTCCAGCCATGGAGAAGAGTTTAGACACTAGGATAAGATAAGGAACACACCCATTATAAAGAAATCACATTAGGATTTTCTTTTTAAGCTGTTCCTTAATACACTAGTGCTTAGGAAATCTATTGGAGGCAGAAGCAGTCAAGGGTAGCCTAGGGTTAGGGTTAGGCTTAGGGTTAGGGTTAGGGTACGGCTTAGGGTACGGGTTCAGGGAGGGGTGCGGGTACGGCATAGGGCATGGTTTAGGGTTAGGGTTAGGGTTAGTGTTAGGGTTAGGGCTCGGTTTAGGGTACGGGTTAGGAATAGGGTACGTGTTAGGGTTAGGGTAGGGGTTAGGGTTAGGGTACGCATTAGGGTTAGGGTAGTTATTAAACCTATCCCACTCTCTAGACACCCCTTAGCACGTAAAGGAATATTATTTGGGGGTTCAGCCATGGAGAAGAGTTTACACACTGGGATAAGATAAGGAACACACCCATTATAAAGAAATCACATTAGGATTCTCTTTTTAAGCTGTTCCTTAAAACACTAGTGCTTAGGAAATCTATTGGAGGCAGAAGCAGTCAAGGGTAGCCTAGGGTTAGGGTTAGGCTCAGGGTTAGGCTTAGGGTACGGCTTAGGGTACGGGTTCGGGGAGGGGTGCGGGTACGGCGTAGGGTATGGGTTAGGGTTAGGGTTAGGGTTAGTGATAGGGTTAGGGCTCTGTTTAGGGTACGGGTTAGGATTAGGGTACGTGTTAGGGTTAGGGTAGGGGTTAGGGTTAGGGTACACGTAAGGGTTAGGGTAGTTATTAAACCTATCCCACTCTCTAGATACCCCTTAGCACGTAAAGGAATATTATTTGGGGGTCCAGCCATGGAGAAGAGTTTAGACACTGGGATAAGATAAGGAACAGACCCATTATAAAAAATCACATTAGGATTCTCTTTTTAAGCTGTTCCTTAAAACACTAGTGCTTAGGAAATCTATTGGATGCAGAAGCAGTCAAGGGTAGCCTAAGGTTAGGGTTAGGCTTAGGGTACGGCTTAGGGTACGGGTTCGGGGAGGGGTGCGGGTACGGCATAGGGTATGGGTTAGGGTTAGGGTTAGTGTTAGGGTTAGGGCTCGGTTTAGGGTACGGGTTAGGATTAGGGTACGTGTTAGGGTTAGGGTAGGGGTTAGGGTTAGGGTACGCGTTAGGGTTAGGGTAGTTATTAAACCTATCCCTCTCTCTAGATACCCCTTAGCATGTAAAGGAATATTATTTGGGGGTCCAGCCATGGAGAAGAGTTTAGACACTAGGATAAGATAAGGAACACACCCATTATAAAGAAATCACATTAGGATTCTCTTTTTAAGCTGTTCCTTAAAACACTAGTGCTTAGGAAATCTATTGGAGGCAGAAGCAGTCAAGGGTAGCCTAGGGTTAGGGTTAGGCTTAGGGTTAGGGTCAGGGTACGGCTTAGGGTACGGGTTCGGGGAGGGGTGCGGGTACGGCGTAGGGTATGGGTTAGGGTTAGGGTTAGGGTTAGTGTTACGGTTAGGGCTCGGTTTAGGGTACGGTTTAGGATTAGGGTACGTGTTAGGGTTAGGGTAGGGGTTAGGGTTAGGGTACGCGTTAGGGTTAGGGTAGTCATTAAAACTACTCCACTCTCTAGATACCCCTTAGCACGTAAAGGAATATTATTTGGGGGTCCAGCCATGGAGAAGAGTTTAGACACTAGGATAAGATAAGGAACACACCCATTATAAAGAAATCACATTAGGATTCTCTTTTTAAGCTGTTCCTTAAAACACTAGTGCTTAGGAAATCTATTGGAGGCAGAAGCAGTCAAGGGTAGCCTAGGGTTAGGGTTAGGCTTAGGGTTAGGGTTAGGGTACGGCTTAGGGTACGGGTTCAGGGAGGCGTTCGGGTACGGCGTAGAGTATGGGTTAGGGTTAGGGTTAGGGTTAGTATTAGGGTAAGGGCTCGGTTTAGGGTACGGGTTAGGATTAGGGTACGTGTTAGGGTTAGGGTAGGGGTTAGGGTTAGGGTACGCGTTAGGGTTAGGGTAGTTATTAAACCTATCCCACTCTCTAGATACCCCTTAGCACGTAAAGGAATATTATTTGGGGGTCCAGGCATGGAGAAGAGTTTAGACACTAGGATAAGATAAGGAACACACCCATTATTAAGAAATCACATTAGGATTCTCTTTTTAAGCTGTTCCTTAAAACACTAGTGCTTAGGAAGTGTATTGGAGGCAGAAGCAGTCAAGGGTAGCCTAGGGTTAGGGTTAGGCTTAGGGTTAGGCTTAGGGTACGGCTTAGGGTACGGTTTCGGGGAGGGGTTCAGGTACGGCGTAGGGTATGGGTTAGGGTTAGGGTTAGGGTTAGGGTTAGTGTTAGGGTTAGGGCTCGGTTTAGGGTACGGCTTAGTATTAGGGTACGCGTTAGGGTTAGGGTAGGGGTTAGGGTTAGGGTACGCGTTAGGGTTAGGGTAGTTATTAAACCTATCCCACTCTCTAGATACCCCTTAGCACGTAAAGGAATATTATTTGGGGGTCCAGCCATGGAGAAGAGTTTAGACACTAGGATAAGATAAGGAACACACCCATTATAAAGAAATCACACAAGGATTCTCTTTTTAAGCTGTTCCTTAAAACACTAGTTCTTAGGAAATCTATTGGAAGCAGAAGCAGTCAAGGGTAGCCTAGGGTTAGGGTCAGGCTTAGGGTTAGGCTTAGGGGACGGCTTAGGGTACGGGTTTGGGGTAGGGGTTCGGGTACGGCGTAGGGTATGGGTTAGGGTTAGGGTTAGGGTTAGTGTTAGGGTTAGGGCTCGGTTTAGGTTACGGCTTAGGATAAGGGTACGTGTTAGGGTTAGGGTAGGGGTTAGGGTTAGGGTACACGTTAGGGTTAGGGTAGTTATTAAACCTATCCCACTCTCTAGATACCCCTTAGCACGTAAAGGAATATTATTTGTGGGTCCAGCCATGGAGAAGAGTTTAGACACTAGGATAAGATAAGGAACACACCCATTATAAAGAAATCACATTAGGATTCTCTTTTTAAGCTGTTCCTTAAAACACTAGTGTTTAGGAAATCTATTGGAGGCAGAAGCAGTCAAGGGTAGCCTAGGGTTAGGGTTAGGCTTAGGGTTAGGCTTAGGGTACGGCTTAGGGTACGGGTTCGGGGAGGGGTTCGGGTACGGCGTAGGGTATGGGTTAGGGTTAGGGTTAGGGTTAGTATTAGGGTTAGGGCTCGGTTTAGGGTACGGGTTAGTATTAGGGTACGTGTTAGGGTAGGGGTTAGGGTTAGGGTACGCGTTAGGGTTAGTGTAGTTATTAAACCTATCCCAGTCTCTAGATACCCCTTAGCACGTAAAGGAATATTATTTGGGGGTCCAGGCATGGAGAAGAGTTTAGACACTAGGATAAGATAAGGAAGACACCCATTATTAAGAAATCACATTAGGATTCTCTTTTTAAGCTGTTCCTTAAAACACTAGTGATTAGGAATTCTATTGGAGGCAGAAGCAGTCAAGGGTAGCCTAGGGTTAGGGTTAGGCTTAGGGTTAGGCATAGGGTACGGCTTAGGGTACGGGTTCGGGCAGGGGTTCGGGTACGGCGTAGGGTATGGGTTAGGCTTAGGGTTAGGGTTAGTGTTAGGGTTAGGGCACGGTTTAGGGTACGGCTTAGGATTAGGGTACGTGTTAGGGTATGGGTTAGGGTTAGGGTACGCGTTAGGGTTAGGGTAGTTATTAAACCTATCCCACTCTCTAGATACCCCTTAGCACGTAAAGGAATATTATTTGGGGGTCCAGCCATGGAGAAGAGTTTAGACACTAGGATAAGATAAGGAACACACCCATTATAAAGAAATCACATTAGGATTCTCTTTTTAAGCTGTTCCTTAAAACACTAGTGCTTAGGAAATCTATTGGAGGCAGAAGCAGTCAAGGGTAGCCTAGGGTTAGGGTTAGGCTTAGGGTTAGGCTTAGGGTACGGCTTAGGGTACGGGTTCGGGGAGGGGTTCGGGTACGGCGTAGGGTATGGGTTAGGGTTAGGGTTAGTGTTAGGGTTAGGGGTCGGTTTAGGGTACGGGTTAGGATTAGGGTACGTGTCAGGGTTTTGGTAGGGGTTAGGGTTAGGGTACGCGTTAGTGTTAGGCTAGTTATTAAACCTATCCCACTCTCTAGATACCCCTTAGCACGTAAAGGAATATTATTTGGGGGTTCAGCCATGGAGAAGAGTTTAGACACTAGGATAAGATAAGGAACACACCCATTATAAAGAAATCACACAAGGATTCTCTTTTTAAGCTGTTCCTTAAAACGCTAGTTCTTAGGAAATCTATTGGAGGCAGAAGCAGTCAAGGGTAGCCTAGGGTTAGGGTTAGGCTTAGGGTTAGGCTTAGGGTACGGCTTAGGGTACGGGTTCGGGGAGGGGTTCGGGTACGGCGTAGGGTATGGGTTAGGGTTAGGGTTAGGGTTAGTATTAGGGTTAGGGCTCGGTTTAGGGTACGGGTTAGGATTAGGGTACGTGTCAGGGTTAGGGTATGGGTTAGGGTTAGGGTACACGTTAGGGTTAGGGTAGTTATTAAACCTATCCCACTCTCTAGATACCCCTTAGCACGAAAAGGAATATTATTTGGGGGTCCAGCCATGGAGAAGAGTTTAGACACTAGGATAAGATAAGGAACACACCCATTATAAAGAAATCACATTAGGATTCTCTTTTTAAGCTGTTCCTTAAAACAGTAGTGCTGAGGAAATCTATTGGAGGCAGAAGCAGTCAAGGGTAGACTAGGGTTAGGGTTAGGCTTAGGGTTAGGGTTAGGGTACGGCTTAGGGTACGGGTTCAGGGAGGGGTTCGGGTACGGCGTAGGGTATGGGTTAGGGTTAGGGTTAGGGTTAGTGTTACGGTTAGGGCTCGGTTTAGGGTACGGTTTAGGATTAGGGTACGTGTTAGGGTTAGGGTAGGGGTTAGGGTTAGGGTACGCGTTAGGGTTAGGGTAGTCATTAAAACTACTCCACTCTCTAGATACCCCTTAGCACGTAAAGGAATATTATTTGGGGGTCCAGCCATGGAGAAGAGTTTAGACACTAGGATAAGATAAGGAACACACCCATTATAAAGAAATCACATTAGGATTCTCTTTTTAAGCTGTTCCTTAAAACACTAGTGCTTAGGAAATCTATTGGAGGCAGAAGCAGTCAAGGGTAGCCTAGGGTTAGGGTTAGGCTTAGGGTTAGGGTTAGGGTACGGCTTAGGGTACGGGTTCAGGGAGGCGTTCGGGTACGGCGTAGAGTATGGGTTAGGGTTAGGGTTAGGGTTAGTATTAGGGTAAGGGCTCGGTTTAGGGTACGGGTTAGGATTAGGGTACGTGTTAGGGTTAGGGTAGGGGTTAGGGTTAGGGTACGCGTTAGGGTTAGGGTAGTTATTAAACCTATCCCAGTCTCTAGATACCCCTTAGCACGTAAAGGAATATTATTTGGGGGTCCAGGCATGGAGAAGAGTTTAGACACTAGGATAAGATAAGGAACACACCCATTATTAAGAAATCACATTAGGATTCTCTTTTTAAGCTGTTCCTTAAAACACTAGTGCTTAGGAAGTGTATTGGAGGCAGAAGCAGTCAAGGGTAGCCTAGGGTTAGGGTTAGGCTTAGGGTTAGGCTTAGGGTACGGCTTAGGGTACGGTTTCGGGGAGGGGTTCAGGTACGGCGTAGGGTATGGGTTAGGGTTAGGGTTAGGGTTAGGGTTAGTGTTAGGGTTAGGGCTCGGTTTAGGGTACGGCTTAGTATTAGGGTACGCGTTAGGGTTAGGGTAGGGGTTAGGGTTAGGGTACGCGTTAGGGTTAGGGTAGTTATTAAACCTATCCCACTCTCTAGATACCCCTTAGCACGTAAAGGAATATTATTTGGGGGTCCAGCCATGGAGAAGAGTTTAGACACTAGGATAAGATAAGGAACACACCCATTATAAAGAAATCACACAAGGATTCTCTTTTTAAGCTGTTCCTTAAAACACTAGTTCTTAGGAAATCTATTGGAAGCAGAAGCAGTCAAGGGTAGCCTAGGGTTAGGGTCAGGCTTAGTGTTAGGCTTAGGGGACGGCTTAGGGTACGGGTTTGGGGTAGGGGTTCGGGTACGGCGTAGGGTATGGGTTAGGGTTAGGGTTAGGGTTAGTGTTAGGGTTAGGGCTCGGTTTAGGTTACGGCTTAGGATAAGGGTACGTGTTAGGGTTAGGGTAGGGGTTAGGGTTAGGGTACACGTTAGGGTTAGGGTAGTTATTAAACCTATCCCACTCTCTAGATACCCCTTAGCACGTAAAGGAATATTATTTGTGGGTCCAGCCATGGAGAAGAGTTTAGACACTAGGATAAGATAAGGAACACACCCATTATAAAGAAATCACATTAGGATTCTCTTTTTAAGCTGTTCCTTAAAACACTAGTGTTTAGGAAATCTATTGGAGGCAGAAGCAGTCAAGGGTAGCCTAGGGTTAGGGTTAGGCTTAGGGTTAGGCTTAGGGTACGGCTTAGGGTACGGGTTCGGGGAGGGGTTCGGGTACGGCGTAGGGTATGGGTTAGGGTTAGGGTTAGGGTTAGTATTAGGGTTAGGGCTCGGTTTAGGGTACGGGTTAGTATTAGGGTACGTGTTAGGGTAGGGGTTAGGGTTAGGGTACGCGTTAGGGTTAGTGTAGT